>NC_084611.1:22310322-22385322 GCF_033978795.1 Nerophis ophidion | reverse complement strand
GTGCTGATTCTCATTCCGGTCGCTTCACACTCTGCTGCAAACTGATCCAGTGAGAGCTGAAGATCCCGGTCAGATGAAGCCATCAGGACCACATCATCTGCAAAAAGCAGGGACCTAATCCTGCGGTCACCAAACCGGAACCCCTCAACGCCTTGACTGCGCCTAGAAATTCTGTCCATAAAAGTTATGAACAGAATCGGTGACAAAGGACAGCCTTGGCGGAGTCCAACCCTCACTGGAAATGTGTTCGACTTACCGCCGGCAATGCGGACCAAGCTCTGGCACTGATCGTACAGGGAGCGGACCGCCACAATAAGACAGTCCGATACCCCATACTCTCTGAGCACTCCCCACAGGACTTCCCGAGGGACACGGTCGAATGCCTTCTCCAAGTCCACAAAGCACATGTAGACTGGTTGGGCAAACTCCCATGCACCCTCAAGAACCCTGCCGAGAGTATAGAGCTGGTCCACAGTTCCACGACGAGGACGAAAACCACACTGTTCCTCCTGAATCCGAGGTTCGACTATCCGGCGTAGCCTCCTCTCCAGTACACCTGAATAAACCTTACCGGGAAGGCTGAGGAGTGTGATCCCACGATAGTTGGAACACACCCTCCGGTCCTCCTTCTTAAAGAGAGGAACCACCACCCCGGTCTGCCAATCCAGAGGTACCGCCCCCGATGTCCACGCGATGCTGCAGAGTCTTGTCAACCAAGACAGCCCCACAGCATCCAGAGCCTTAAGGAACTCCGGGTGAATCTCGTCCACCCCCGGGGCCTTGCCACCGAGGAGCTTTTTAACTACCTCAGCGATCTCAGCCCCAGAAATAAGAAAGTCCACCACAGATTCCCCAGGCACTGCTTCCTCATAGGAAGACGTGTTGGTGGGATTGAGGAGGTCTTCGAAGTATTCTTTCCACCTATCCACAACATCCGCAGTTGAGGTCAGCAGAACACCATCCGCACCATACACGGTGTTGATAGTGCACTGCTTCCCCTTCCTGCGGCGGCGGACGGTGGTCCAGAATCGCTTCGAAGCCGTCCGGAAGTCATTTTCCATGGCTTCCCCGAACTCCTCCCATGTCCGAGTTTTTGCCTCAGCGACCGCTGAAGCCGCACACCGCTTGGCCTGTCGGTACCTGTTCACTGCCTCCGGAGTCCTATGAGCCAAAAGGACCCGATAGGACTCCTTCTTCAGCTTGACGGCATCCCTCACCGCTGGTGTCCACCAAGGGGTTTTAGGATTGCCGCCCCGACAGGCACCAACTACCTTGCGGCCACAGCTCCGATCAGCCGCCTCGACAATAGAGGTGCGGAACATGGTCCACTCGGACTCAATGTCCAGCACCTCCCTCGTGACATGTTCGAAGTTCTTCCGGAGATGGGAATTGAAACTTTCTCTGACAGGAGACTCTGCCAGACGTTCCCAGCAGACCCTCACAATGCGTTTGGGCCTGCCAGGTCGGTCCGGCATCCTCCCCCACCATCGCAGCCAACTCACCACCAGGTGGTGATCGGTAGAAATTTCCGCCCCTCTCTTCACCCGAGTGTCCAAAACATAAGGCCACAAATCCGATGACACAACTACAAAGTCGATCATGGAACTGCGGCCTAGGGTGTCCTGGTGCCAAGTGCACATATGGACACCCTTATGTTTGAACATAGTGTTTGTTATGAACAATCCGTGACGAGCACAAAAGTCCAATAACAAAACACCACTCGGGTTCAGATCCGGGGGGCCATTCTTCCCAATCAGGCCTCTCCAGGTTTCACTGTTGTTGCCAACATGAACGTTGAAGTCCCCCAGTAGGACAAGGGAATCACCTGGGGGAACACTTTCCAGCACTCCCTCGAGTGTACCCAAAAAGGGTGGGTACTCTGAACTGCCGCTTGGTGCGTAAGCACAAACAACAGTCAGGACCCGTCCCCCCACCCGAAGGCGAAGGGAAGCTACCCTCTCGTCCACTGGGTTGAACTCCAACGTGCAGGCTTTAAGCCGGGGGGAAACCAGAATTGCCACCCCAGCCCGTCGCCTCTCACTGTCGGCAACGCCAGAGTGGGAGAGGGTCCAGTCCCTCTCGAGAGAAGTGGTTCCAGAGCCCTTGCTGTGCGTCGAAGTAAGTCCGACTATATCCAGCCGGAACGTCTCCACTTCGCGCACTAGCTCAGGCTCCTTCCCCCCCAGTGAGGTGACGTTCCACGTCCCAAGAGCTAGCTTCTGTAGCCGAGGATCGGACCGCCAAGTGACCGCCAAGGGGGGACACAAGAGGAAAAAATGTAAATCCAAGATCTCAACTGATTTTAACGAAATTGATATGGAAATTAATAAAAAAGTTATTGAATATATTTCAGAACCTTTAACATATATAAGCCACCTATCATTTCAAATTCCCAGGTAAAATGAAAATAGCAAAAGTCGTACTAATTTAAAAGACTGGTGACGAACACTAGTTTACAAACTGCAGACCTGTCTCTCTACTTCCACAATTGTGTAAAATTATTGAAAAACTGTTTAACAACAGATTGGACAAATTCATGAATAAAAACAAAACACACACACCATTACGGATACCGAACCAACATTTCAACATCAATGGCATTAACCGAAATAATGGAAGAGATCAACAATGCAATAGATAGCAAAAAATGTGCTGCTACAGTGTTTATGGATTTAACAAAAGCATTTGACACAATTAATCACATCATCTTGATAAACAAATTAGAAAGGTATGAAATCAGAGGGTTGGTCTTCAACTGGGTAAGAAGCTACATAACCAACGGATGGATGGTTGGATGAATCTTTGTCATTACACCAGTACAACATTTTGTTTTCAGTCCAAATCCGTTCAAAATTAGACAAAGAAAGTGTACAGGGTTACAGAACAAGAATGCTGATGGGTCACCACTAGCCCCCCCTGAGTAAAAGGTGTGGAAAAAGGTAGATGCTGGGGGAGGATGAGTGAAAGAGAGAGGAAAAGGCAGCGTATGTACAGTGGGACAAAAAAGTATTTAGTCAGCCACTGATTGTACAAGTTCTCCCACTTAAAATGATGACAGAGGTCTGTAATTTTCATCATAGGTACACTTCAACTGGGAGAGACAGGATGTGGGAAAAAAAATCCAGGAATTCACATTGTAGGAATTTTAAAGAATTTATTTGTAAATTATGGTGAAAAATAAGTATTTGGTCAACCATTCAAAGCTCTCACTGATGGAAGGAGGTTTTGGCTCAAAATCTCAAGATACATGGCCCCATTCATTCTTTCCTTAACACGGATCAATCGTCCCGTCCCCTTAGCAGAAAATCAGCCCCAAAGCATGATGTTTCCACCCCCATGCTTCACAGTAGGTATGGTGTTCTTGGGATGCAACTCAGTATTCTTCTTCCTCCAAACACGACGACGAGTTGAGTTTACACCAAAAACTTCTATTTTGGTTTCATCTGACCACATGACATCTTCCCAATCCTCTGCTGTATCATCCATGTATCCATTTTGGTATAAACTCAACTCGTCGTGTTTGGAAGAAGAAGAATACTGAGTTGCATCCCAAGAACACCATACCTACTGTGAAGCATGGGGGTGGAAACATCATGCTTTGGGGCTGTTTTTCTGCTAAGGGGACAGGACGATTGATCCGTGTTAAGGAAAGAATGAATGAGGCCATGTATCGTGACATTTTGAGCTAAAACCTCCTTCAATCAGTGAGAGCTTTGAATGGTTGACCAAATACTTATTTTCCACCATCATTTACAAATAAATTCTTTAAAATTCCTACAATGGCAATTCCTGGATTTTTTTTCTCATTCTGTTTCTCACTGAAACATCCATCCATCATCTTCCGCTTATCCGAGGTCGGGTCGCGGGGGCAACAGCCTAAGCAGGGAAGCCCAGACTTCCCTCTTCCCAGCCACTTCGTCTAGCTCTTCCCGGGGGATCCCGAGGCGTTCCCAGGCCAGCCGGGAGACATAGTCTTCCCAACGTGTCCTGGGTCTTCCCCGTGGCCTCCTACCGGTTGGACGTGCCCTAAACACCTCCCTAGGGAGGCGTTCGGGTGACATCCTGACCAGATGCCCGAGCCACCTCATCTGGCTCCTCTCGATGTGGGCTTCCCTGCTTAGGCTGCTACCCCCACGACCCGACCTCGGATAAGCGGAAGATGATGGATGGATGTTTCTCACAGTTGAAGTGTACCTATGATGAAAATTACAGACCTCTGTCATCATTTTAAGTGGCAGAACTTGCACAACCGGTGGCTGACTAAATAATTTTTTGCCCCACTGTATGTGAAGATAGGAGAACAAATGTCGACAGAGCTGAAAATATCTTGGGGTGTACCTTAGGGATGAATCAATACTGGGTCTAAAATTGTTCGATCTTTATATAAACAACATTTATGAAGTTACGAAAGACTTAGTTATTATTATTTGCAGATGATACAAATAATAGCAGAAGAAATGAACACATTAAAAGATGGTTTGACAAAAACAAACTTATCTTTGAATCTCAGTAAAATTAAATGCGGAAACATTAAAAGGGAAAGTCCCTGCGATGAGGTGGTGACTTGTCCAGGGTGTACACCGCCTTCCGCCCGATTGTAGCTGAGATAGGCGCCAGCGCCCCCCGCAACCCCAAAAGGGAATAAGCGGTAGAAAATGGATGGATGGATAAAAGGGAAAGTCGGACACAAATACAAATAGACAGAGTGGACATTGAAAGGGTAAAATAACACATTTTTGAGTGTAATAATAGATGATAAAATGAAATGGAAACCTCATGTACAAAATTTACAACAAAGTGGCAAGAAACACGTCAATAATGAATAAAGCAAAACATGTTCTGGACCAAAAATCACTTCATAGTCTTTACTGCTTGCTAGTGTTACCATATCTGAGTTATTGTGTAGAAATATGGGTAAACGAAAAAGATCCATCCATCCATTTTCTACCGCTTATTCCCTTTGGGGTCGCGGGGGGCACTGGTGCCTATCTCAACTACACAAAAAAGATCAATAAATTTAATTTAGTGCTAAATCATTGAACATCATTGCTTACTGTATGTCATCACATTGTTGTTTAGAGCAGGTCTACACTTATTCTTCATGATCTTAAGTCTAATAATGTTCACTCTGTCAGCAATCCACATCACAGCATCTGTCATGGTGCAACCACATGGAAGGTGGCGTGCGGCCATGTTTAACACAACTTCCCACTTGTCGCTGGTGGCACTGTTGCTTTTCCCCCGCACTTAGGGTGTGTGCCCACGGTTACACATGATGCAATGATGACACAAACGGACCCATTAAAGATTAGACAAGTGGTTGTCAAAGTGATACGTGGGCTCCATCTATTGGTGCGCCAAACAATCACTTAATTAAATGTATGCGTAATTAATTTTATTCTATTTTATTCTATTCAAATAGTGTGTAACGTTACAGTGGCCAAACATATTAAATATATTTGTCCAATCAGTGTTTTTCAACCACTGTGCCGTGAGATACAGTCTGGTGTGCTGTGGGAGATTATCTAATTTCACCTATTTAGGTTAAAAATATTTTTTCCAAACCAGTAATTATAATCTGCAAATTATGTGTTGTTGTTGAGTGTCGGTGCTGTCTAGAGCTCAGCAGAGTAACCGTGTAATACTCTTTCATATCAGTAGGTGGCAGGAGGTAGCTAATTGCTTTGTAGATGTCGGAAACAGCGGGAGGCAGCGTGAAGGTAAAACGGTGTCTAATGCTTAAACCAGGAGTGTCAAACTCAAATACAGAGTGGGCCAAAATTTAAAATTGAACAAAGCAGCGGGCCAAGGTTGAACAAATGAACCTTTTAATAGGGACCCAAACAAGTTTTGCATTTAATATTGTACAAGCAATGCTTATATAACTTTATAGTGACATGCAAAATCGAGTTTCAAATAATAATAATAATTAAAAAAATATCAATGGCATATGAAATGAAATAAAAATAAAAATTGAATGCCTCTTTTTTATTTGCAGCTTTCTGAGGTAAATATCAAAATAAACTTTTTCCACAGGCTAATGATACATTTGAAAATAAAATAACAAAAATGAATGAATCAAACATTCAAGCCTTGAAGTAGCAAGAGAAAGTGCATGAATAAAACGTTATTTATTGCTCAGTTTGCTACACTGATTTGCTTTAACACTGAATATGGAACAAGCAGCGCTTATATAACTTAATAGTGCAAAATCAACTTACAAAAAACATCAATGGTATATTAAATCAAATTGAATTAAAAAATGTAATGCCTCTTTTCTATTTGCAGCCTTCTAAGGTAAATATCAATATTAACTTTTTCCACACTGTTTGTAGAGAACGCTGAAGGCAGTGCCTTTAGGGAACGCCCCCAATATTGGGAGAATTGGGAGAAATTCAGGAGAATGCTTGCGCTGGGAGATTTTTGGGAAAGGCATTGAACTTCATGAGTCTCCCGGGAAAATCGGGAGGGTTGGCAAGTATGAGTATTAGCGATACATGCGGTGTTACAGCGGCACTACCGCTGTATAGTACCGGCGGGCCAGCTCTAATGTTAATTTGATATTGCCTCAAGGGCCAAATTAAATTACACGGCGGGACAGATTTGGCCCGCGGGCCAGAGTTTGACACCCATGGCTTAAACCAAAAATAAAAAAAAGGTGAGTGTTCCTAAGAAAAGGCATTGAAGCTTAGGGAAGGCTATGCAGAATGAAACTAAAACTAGACTGGCTACAAAGTAAACAAAAACAGAATGCTGGACAACAGCAAAGACTTACTGTGGAGCAAAGACGGCGTCCACAATGTACATCCGAACATAACATGACAATCAACAATGTCCCCACAAAGAAAGATAAAAACAACTGAAATGTTCTTCATTGCTAAAACAAAGTAGATGTGGGAAATATCGATCAAAGGAAGACATGAAATTGCTAAAGGAATATACCAAAAATAGGAGCGCAAAACAAGAACTAAAACACTACACACAGGAAAACAGCAAAAAACTTAAAATAAGTCAGGGCATGATTTGACAGGTGGTGACAGCACACCGACTTTGAGACAAGAGCTATAGTGATGCATGCTTGGTTGGTTATGCTTTAAAGTCATACCCAAGAATTGCGACAATGACATTTCACTGTCAACTGAGTTTCGTCTTTTTAATGATTTCTGCTGGTAGTCTGCCTCCGCATTTTTTCAACGCGAAAAAATATGCCTTGGCTCAAAAAAGGTTGAAATCACTGTTAAATAAAACCTTTGCCTTGTTCTTCAACGAATACTTAGGCCTACTACGCTATTGTATTTCAATGGTGGTACTTGCAGAGCCACGGTTTTTTCTGAGGTTGCACTCGGTGAAAAAAGTTTGAGAACCACTGGATTAGACTATTTTTCACAGCCTATGGTGTACGCTGCTTGAATCTTGCAGCAATGATGGCACAGAGTTCGCCGGCTCCATTTACCAGAAGGTGAACAGCAACATGGAGATGGCAGTGCAACTGGCGTGGACAGCCGGCAGCAATAACACGCTTTTTGGTGTGGGAGCCAAATACCAGCTGGATAAGGACGCTTCTGTCTCTGTAAGGAACGGTCACATGACTCATTCATTCATTCATTCATTCACTCATCATGCATGTGGACGCTCAGGGCATTTTTTGTTTTCTCCTCGCAGACCAAAGTCTACAACAGCAGCCTCGTTGGCGTCGGTTACACACAAACCCTTCGACCAGGTTTGCGCCGCCGCTCCTTTTTTCTATGGAAGTAGAATTGTCTCACATCAACTTATATCTATCAATATGATATTAATACATATGCTAATATTAATAAATGTACAAATACAAATTTGATATACAAATTAACGCGTATTTGTAAATATATTTTTGAGATTTGAAAATATATACAAATACAATTTATAAATATAGAAATGTGACATACAAATCAAAGAATTTGTATAAATAAATGTGTATTTGTAAATTTTTTTTAAATTGAATATAAATATGCTTGATTTTGTATTTATATATAATTTGCATATGTGGATCGCTTTTTTGCTTTTATGTCGATGAGACATTCCTCCCACAAACCAGATGCACAAATAAATGTGACCTGCACACTCCCCTGAACAACCAGCAGAGGGCACTGCAGCCAGAGCGGTCTGGGTCACAGACATGGTCAGACGCTGGCGAGCCAATCAGAGGCACACTGGGGAGGGTGATATCACGTCATGACTTTTGGGATGATTTGACACCCATTGCACTGATAAGAGATCAGTGTCTACTTCGGGACAAGGTCATTAAAGGCCTACTGAAATGCGATTTTCTTATTTAATTGGGGATAGCAGGTCCATTCTATGTGTCGTACTTGACCATTTCGCGATATTGCCATGTTTTTGCTGAAAGGATTTAGTAGAGAACATCGACAATAAAGTTTGCACCTTTTGGTGCTGATATAAAAGCCTTGCCTGTACCGAAAGTAGCAGACGATATGCGCGTGACGTCACGGGTTGTGGAGCTCCTTTAATCTGAACATTGTTTACAATCATGGCCACCAGCAGCGAGAGCGATTCGGAACGAGAAGGCGACGATTTCCCCATTAATTTGAGCGAGGATGAAAGATTTGTGGATGAGGAAAGTGAGAGTGAAGGACTAGAAAAAAAAAGGGGGAGCGATTCAGATAGGGAAGATGCTGTGAGAGGCGCCGTGGCAGCCGTGGGGGTGGCAGGACCCCTCGGCCAGGCCCAACCGCAACAAGGAATAGAGCCATAACGCTTTGAACCCGACACTGACAGTGACGGCCAAGAGGATGCTGCCTATATTGATGCTGGAGTAGCATACGACACAGATCGCCTTCAGATTACAGAATGGTAAAAAATGATCGCTGCATAATACACTGTACTGTGTGTGGTCCAATCCAACCGTGTTCGCTTGACATCTCTGTTCCATAGTAAAGCTTGACTGTCATCTTTCGGGAATGTAAGCAATGAAACACCGGCTGTGTTTGTGTTGCTAAAGGCGGTATTATACACCGCTTCTGACCTTCAGCTTTTTTCTTTGATGTCTCCATTGTTCATTGAACAAATTGCAAAAGATTAACCAACACAGATGTCCAGAATACTGTGGAATTTTGCGATGAAAACAGACGACTTAATAGCTGGGCACGATGCTGGCACAAAAATGTCCTTTGCCTTCCGTGACGTCACGCGGAGGCGTTATCATTCCGAGACGTTTTCAGCAGGATTTTTTGGCGCGAAATTTAAAATTGCACTTTAGTAAACTAACCCGGCCGTATTGGCATGTGTTGCAATGTTAAAAAAACTCAAATACAAGCAGCTGGCACAGTCTTTCAGATTAACTGGATGAATTAGTATTAGCTAATACAACGCTGTGCGTTCTCTCTGTTAAGACGTGCATTGTTATTGTGCAGAGAACTCCGGGCATTTTGCATATAATGCATATAATGCTCTGTGACCCAGACCGCTCTGGCTGCAGTGCCCTCTGCTGGTAGTTCAGGGGAGTGTGTAGGTCACATTTATTTGTGCATCTGATTTGTGGGAGGAATCCCTCAGCGACACAAAAGCAAACAATGTATCCACATATGCAAATCAAGCATATTTATATTCAAATCCCAAAAAATATATTTACAAATACACGTTTATTTATACAGATTATTATTTAATTTGTATGTCACATTTGTATATGTATACATTTTATTTGTATATATTTGGAAATCCAAAATATATTTACAGATATGCATTTATTAATACAAATTATTTATTTGCATATCACATTTGTATTTGTATATTTATTAATACATGCATATGTATTAATATCCTATTGATATATTTAGACTGTACTCCTCTCTGGGGGGGGGGGGGGGGGGGGGTACTAGGATGACAGTGGATGCAAAACAATAACAGTGCAATACTTTTTCATTACATGGTAACTACTGCCTAGTTTCTCTTGTTATGTTCTTATTTTACTGTTATATTTGTATTCCCTATTGTTGCTTTTTATTTTTATTGTTATTGTAATATTTTTATATTTTGTTTTATACCCCCTTTATTTACTTTTTAAATTGATCTCATCCCTGTACACTGCTGCTGGAATTTTAGATTTTCCTGAAGGAATAAAGAAAGTACTATCTATCCATCTATATTTATATAAGTTGATGTGAGACAAGTCTACTTCCATATTTTTCCGCATACGACACAAAGAACAACACTGACGCTTCTCTCACCGCAGGTGTCAAGCTGACGCTCTCGGCGCTCTTGGACAGCAAGAACTTGAACGGCGGTGGACACAAAGTGGGCATGGGCTTTGAGCTTGAGGCGTGAATGTGACGGGGAGAGAAGCAAAAAATGTCACCAGGGAGGAAAAGGAGAGGAAAGAGTGTGACACCTCAAAGATCCAATGAAACACATTCTAAGGTTCTAAGGGCTTAACCTTGCAGGACTGACAGTTTTAATGCAATATTATTCCTAATCAGGGTAACTTCATTCACAATCACATCTACAGTAGATCATGTATTATTCATACACTGGCCACGTTTGAGTCAGTGACAAAAATATGTTGCTTTGCAAGTATCAGTGTTTGCCACCTCTGCAATGTTTCACTTCACTAAAGTGCTTTGTTCTCAGGCTTGGAGCATAAACACCGACTCTTTGGTTCATTCAGGTAATTCCTTTTTTCCATCTTTTCCTAGATACATGTGTACCATCAGTGGTACCACACTCTGAGACGATTTAGAGCAGTGTTTCCCAACCTTTAAATGAGCCAAGACTCATTAGAAAAAGCGTGCGACACATGAAAATGTCAGCAAGAGTACAGTAGGTACTGTATATAGGGACCAGACATACAGTACAGGCCGAACGTTTGGACATACATTCTCCTCATTCAATGCATTTATTTTATTTGAATGACTATTTAATCCAGGAGTGTCATTTGGCCCACAAACAGGTTTTATCCGGACCACGGGATGATTTTGCTAAATATAAACATTTATTTTTGAATGAAAAGAAACTGCTTTTCACTGTGTCCACTGGATGTCGCAATAGCAATTCTTTCTATCTTTGTAGATGATGCCAGTTGAAGAAAATTAGCAAACTACATACAGTGGGGCAAAAAAGTATTTAGTCAGCCACCGATTGTGCAAGTTCTCCCACTTAAAATGATGACAGAGGTCTGTACACTTCAACTGTGAGAGACAGAATGTGAAAAAAAAATCCAGGAATTCACATTGTAAGAATTTTAAAAGAATTTATTTGTAAATTATGTTGGAAAATAAGTATTTGGTCAACCATTCAAAGCTGTCACTGATGGAAGGAGGTTTTGGCTCAAAATCTCAATACATGGCTCCATTCATTCTTTCCTTAACACGGATCAATCGTCCTGTCCCCTTAGCAGAAAACCAGCCCCAAAGCATGATGTTTCCACCCACCTGCTTCACAGTAGGTATGGTGTTCTTGGGATGCAACTCAGTATTCTTCTTCCTCCAAACACGACGAGTTGAGTTTATACCCAAAAGTTCTATTTTGGTTTCATCTGACCACATGACATTCTCCCAATCCTCTTCTGTATCATCCATGTATCCATTTTGGTAGAAACTCAACTCGTCGTGTTTGGAAGAAGAAGAATACTGAGTTGCATCCCAAGAACACCATACCTACTGTGAAGCATGGGGGTGGAAACATCATGCTTTGGGGCTGTTTTTCTGCTAAGGGGACAGGACGATTGATCCGTGTTAAGGAAAGAATGAATGGGGCCATGTATCGTGAGATTTTGAGACAAAACCTTCCATCAGTGAGAGCTTTGAATGGTTGACTAAATACTTATTTTCCACCATAATTTACAAATAGATTCTTCAAAATTCCTACAATGTGAATTCTGTCTCTCACAGTTGAAGTGTACCTATGATGAAAATTACAGATCTCTGTCATCATTTTAAGTGGGAGAACTTGCACAATTGGTGGCTGACTAAATACTTTTTTTTGCCCCACTGTAAATAACATCCTGTAATTAGATTTTGATATCATTTTTTTATCTTGATAGATTTAAAATGAACAGCAATGAGTTAACTGATGAACATTATCCATCAAATTTATTCAGCAAATATAAATAACGACAAAGATGGAATACTATTAAACGCAACAGGAAATTGTAAAAAAACAAACAAAAAAACAAACATGATTTGCACATTTTCAGAATGTGTTTGTTCCATTTTTAAACAAAGAAAATAATCTGAGGTTTTCTTTATTTTTAAGTTATCCTGCTGTGATTTTACCAGTCCGGCCCACTTTGGAGTAGATTTTTCTCCATATGACCCCTGATCTAAAATGACTTTGAAACCCCTGGTTTACTTTGTAGATTGTCAGTGAAAGCATCAAAACTATGAATGAACAGGGAGTTATGTACTTAACGAAAAAAAGGGACATAACTGAAAACATGTTTTATATTCTAGTTTCTTCAAAATAGCCACCCTTTGCTCTGATTACTTTTTTGCAAAGTCTTGGCATTCTCTCGAGCTTCAAACACACCTGTGAAGTGAAAACCATTTCAGGTGACTACCTCTTGAAGCTCATTGAGAGAATGCCAAGACTGTGCAAAGCAGTAATCAGAGCAAAGGGTGGCTATTTTGAAGAAGCTAGAATACAAAACATGTTTTCAGTTATGTACTTAAGAAGAAATGGTGAAATAATTGAAAACATGTTTTATATTCTAGTTTCTTCAAAATAGCCACCCTTTGCTCCGGTTACTTCTTTTTACACTCTTGGCATTCTCTCGATGAGCTTCAAGAGGTAGTCACCTGAAATGGTTTTCACTTCACAGGTGTGTTTGAAGCTTGGGAGAATGCCAAGACTTTGCAAAAAAGTAATCGGAGCAAAGGGAGCTATTTTGAAGAAACCAGAAAGTAAAACATTTTTTCAGTTATTTCACCTTTTTTTTGTTAAAGGCCTACTGAAATGAGATTTTCTTATTTAAACGGGGATATCAGGTCCATTCTATGTGTCATACTTGATCATTTTGCGATATTGCCATATTTTTGCTGAAAGGATTTAGTAGAGAACATCCACGATAAAGTTCGCAACTTTTGGTTGCTAATAAAAAAGCCTTGCCTGTACCGGAAGTCGCAGACGATGACGTCACCCGTGTGAGGGCTCCTCACATCCTCACATTGTTTATAATGGGAAACTCCAACAAAAAGAGCTATTCGGACCGAGAAAACGACAATTTCCCCATTAATTTGAGCGAGGATGAACGATTCGTGGATGATGATATTGATAGCGAAGGACTAGAAAAAATAAATACATAAATAAAAATTTAAAAAGGCGATTGCATTGTGAGCGATTCAGATGTTCATAGACACATTTACTAGGATAATTCTGGAAGATCCCTTATCTGCTTATTGTTTTAATAGTGTTTTAGTGAGATTTTAAAGATTGTAGAGACATACCCTGAGGTCGGATGGCTGCGGTGAACACGCAGTGTCTCAGAGAGAAGCCAAGGAGCCAAGCTCACAGCTGCCTTTTTTGACACGACAGCTGCTGCAGGACGACGAATAATCCATTGATGTCTCCGGTAAGATATATATTACAATTTCCCCAACCAAAAACATGCTGGTTGGCGTAAGAAAACATGTTCGCTTGACTGCTCCGCTTCACAACAAACAAACACCGGCTGTGTCTCGGTGCTAGCTTTCCACCAACAGCATTGTTCTTTATAGTCTCCATTATTAAATGAACAGATTGCAAAAGATTCAGCAACACAGATGTCCAAAATACTGTGTAATTACGCCATGAACAGAGACGACTTTTAGCCGTGATTGGTGCAACGCTAATATTTCCTTACAGTCAATGACATCACGCATACGCGTCATCATTCTGCGACATTTACAACAAACTCTCGGGAAATTTAAAATTGCAATTTAGTAAACTAAACCGGCCGTATTGGCATGTGTTGCAATGTTAATATTTCATCATTGATATATAAACTATCAGACTGCGTGGTTGGTAGTAGTGGGTTTCAATAAGCCTTTAGTCAACAGTTCTCGTTACTTCAACTCTGATTTCATTGCACGGGTGCAGTAATAAAAGCAAAAGGTCAACACTATGGTGAACATTGTGTCCTCATACCTTGACATGGAAATGACATGACTTTACTTACACTTCTCTTTAGTGCCAACAGCTGGAGACACAGCCGTGTGCATACATGATCTTAACAAGAGTCCAGTCCTTGCATTTTTTTTTAATACATCAAATCTTTCAAACGGACAAATATTTAGATGGTGAGCCATAAACATTGTAAAGTGGTACTCATTAATTATGCGCTAAAAATGAGTCAACACACATACATTCTTGTGTTTGTTACCGTCTTGAGACCTCTTTAGGTCCACCCTGTCTAGATATATAAAGATGTGTATTTACAACAATAATATATACATACTATGCAAATATATGCAAATGTTTTTTTTTCTGAATGTTTTGTTTGTAATTGTTTTTTAATCATTATTTACTTCAAGTTATTACAAAATGTCTCTATATACATATTTGTTTATTTTTTTAAATTAATTTTCGCCCAAGGGGCTGCATTACAATTTCCTACACACACGTTATTACATATGTTGACCAGAGGGGGAGCACTTTTAAAAGCGACACAGAGTCAATGTGAAAAAAATCTCTCTTCATTAGGACCACACTCATTTTGATAGATTTCAGCCCCAGGGGTGCAAATGAGACATTCTCTATTAGATGCAATTGTTTCCCCTTATTGGGACCATGATTTATGTCCTCACTTGTTCACACCTCACTTGTTCACACCTCCTCATATGGAAGGTGCTTTTCCTTGTTATGATTGTAGCTGAGATAGGCGCCAGCGCCCCCCGCGACCCCGAAAGGGAATACGCGGTAGAAAATGGATGGATGGATATATATATATATATATATATATATATATATATATATATATACATGTATATGTATGTATATATATATATATATGTGTATATATATGTATATATATGTATGTATGTATATATATATGTATATATATGTATATATGTGTATATATGTATATATATGTGTGTATATATATGTATATATATATATGTATATGTATATATATATATATATATGTATGTATATGTATATATATAAGTATGTATGTATATATATGTATATATATATGTATACATATATGTATGTATATGTATATATATATATATATATATATATATGTATGTATATGTATATATGTATATATATATATATATATATATACATACATACATACATACATACATACATACATACATACATACATACATACATACATACATACATATATATATATATATATATATATATATATATATATATATATATATATATATATATATATATATATATATATATATATATATATATATATATATATATATATATATATGTATGTATGTATGTATGTGTATGTATGTGTATATATATGTATCCATCCATCCATCTTCTTCCGCTTATCCGAGGTCGGGTCGCAGGGGCAACAGCCTAAGCAGGGAAACCCAGACTTCCCTCTCCCCAGCCACTTTGTCTAGCTCTTCCCGGGGGATCCCGAGGCGTTCCCAGGCCAGCCGGGAGACACAGTCTTCCCAACGTGTGCTGGGTCTTCTCCGTGGCCTCCTACCGGTTGGACGTGCCCTAAACACCTCCCTAGGGAGGCGTTCGGGTGGCATCCTGACCAGATGCCCGAACCACCTCATCTGGCTCCTCTCGATGTGGAGGAGCAGCGGCTTTACTTTGAGTTCCTCCCGGATGGCAGAGCTTCTCACCCTATCTCTAAGGGAGAGCCCCGCCACACGGCGGAGGAAACTCATTTCGGCCGCTTGTACCAGTGATCTTATCCTTTCGGTCATGACCCAAAGCTCATGACCATAGGTGAGGATGGGAACGTAGATCGACCGGTAAATTGAGAGCTTTGCCTTCCGGCTCAGCTCCTTCTTCACCACAACGGATCGGTACAACGTCCCCATTACTGAAGACGCCGCACCGATCCGCCTGTCGAGCTCACGATCCACTCTTCCTCACTCGTGAACAAGACTCCTAGGTACTTGAACTCCTCCACTTGGGGCAGGGTCTCCTCCCCAACCCGGAGATGGCATTCCACCCTTTTCCGGGCGAGAACCATGGACTCGGACTTGGAGGTGCTGATTCTCATTCCGGTCGCTTCACACTCGGCTTCAAACCGATCCAGTGAGAGCTGAAGATCCCGGTCAGATGAAGCCATCAGGACCACATCATCTGCAAAAAGCAGAGACCTAATCCTCCGGTCACCAAACCGGAACCCCTCAACGCCTTGACTGCGCCTAGAAATTCTGTCCATAAAAGTTATGAACAGAATCGGCAAGAATTTGACAAGAAAAGCTTAAAAGTTTGGCTATTTTACGAAAATACTCGTAATTTTACTCAACAAAAGTCACAATTTGATAAGAAAAATGTAACATTTTGGCAATATTGTTATCCATCTGTCCCTTTCGGGGTCACGTGGGTCGCTGGAGCCTATCTCAGCTGCATTCGGGCAGTAGGCGGGGTAGACTCTGGACAAGTCGCCACCTCATCGCAGGCAATATAATAATAATCGAAATTTTACTTGGCAAAATTATGACAAAAGTCTAAAATTTTACTCAACAAATGTCACTATTTTACAAGAACAACAAAAAATTTAGCAATATTGTGATAAAAGTCAGAATTTTATGTGACAAATGTCACCATTTTGTATTAAAAAGTAATAATTTTACGAGAAAACATTGCAAATTACAGAAACAGAATATGAGAAATAGTTCCCAATTGTATAAGAAAAGTCGACACATTGTGAGAGACTGCTTTTAGTTATTTAAAAAAAAAATGTATTTATTGTTGTTTTTTAATAAACATTTACTTCAAGTTAGTACAGTATGTCTCTATTTTCATATTTATTTGTATTTATTTTATTAATTTTGGCCAAAGGGGGCACATTTCAATTTCTTACAACCACTTGTTATTTTATATGTTGACCAGAGGGCACCACCAGGGGTGCAAATGAGACATTCTCTATTAGATGCAATGTTTTTTTTGTATCGGGACCATGATTTCGGTTCTAACTTGTTCACCGGTCCTCATATGGAAGCTACTTTTTCTTGTTGGTGTCTCAAGAAGGGTAGAAGTACAGGAACACACACACACACACACACACACACACACACACACACACTTGCATTTGTTACCTTCTTGAGACCTTCGAAAAATGCCTCCTTTAGTACCACCTTTTTCTAGATGTATAAAAATGTGTATTTACAACATTTAATAAAAAACTAAAAAAACTATGCAATCATAAAAAAGCTTATTGTTATTAAATGAGTTGGAATTTCCCAAGAAAAACTTAGAATTACGCAGTATTATAATAAAAGTCATAATTTTACTCAACTGAACATTTGTGCAATATTATGATACAAGTTGGAATTGTACTCAATAACAGTAGCAATTTCACAAGAAAAGCTTATACTTTTGGCTATTTTACAAAAAGTCGTAATTTTATAAGAAAACTTTAAAATCTTGGCAATATTATAACACCAATCGGAATTTTACTTGGCAAATTTATGACAAAAGTCAGATTTTTTTATGACATGTCACCATTTTGCATTAAAAAGTAATAATTTTACAAGAAAAGGTTGCAATATTACAGAAACAGAATATGAGAAATAGTTATTAGAAAAAAGTTGACGCATTGTGAGAAAAAGACTGCTTTTAGTTCATTTGCTTTTTTATTTTTTTTGTTTGTAATCATTAACTACAAGTTATTACCGTATGTCCTTAATGTAAAAAAATAAATTTATACATAAGTTTGGCCAAAGGGGGCGCATTTCAATTTCTTACACGCACTTGTTATTTCATATGTTGACCAGATGGGGTGCACTTTTAAAACCGATAGTCAATTTGAAAAATCCCTCCTTTTTGGGACCACCTCAGTTTGATAAGATTTCACCACCAGGGGTGCAAATGAGACATTCTCTATTAGATGCAACGGTTTTCCGTTTTGGGACCATTATTTATGTCCTAACTTGTTCAGCGGTCCTCATATGGAAGGTACTTTTCCTTGTTGGTATCTCAAGAAGGGTAGAAATACAAACCCCGTTTCCATATGAGTTGGGGAATTGTGTTAGATGTAAATATAAATGGAATACAATGATTTGCAAATCATTTTCAACCCATATTCAGTTGAATATGCTACAAAGACAACATATTTGATGTTCAAACTGATAAACATTTTTTTTGTGTGGAAATAATCATTAACTTTAGAATGTTGATGCCAGCAACACGTGACAAAGAAGTTGGGAAAGGTGGCAATTAATACTGATAAAGTTGAAGAATGCTCATCAAACACTTATTTGGAACATCCCACAGGTGTGCAGGCTAATTGGGAACAGGTGGGTGCCATGATTGGGTATAAAAACAGCTTCCCAAAAAATGCTCAGTCTTTCACAAGAAAGGATGGGGCGAGGTACACCCCTTTGTCCACAACTGCGTGAGCAAATAGTCAGTTTAAGAACAACGTTTCTCAAAGTGCAATTACAAGAAATTTAGGGATTTCAACATCTGCAGTCTATAATATCATCAAAAAGTTCCGATAATCTGGAGAATTCCCTCCACGTAAGTGGCATGGCAGGAAACCAACATTGAATGACCGTGGCCTTCGATCCCTCAGACGGCACTGTATCAAAAACCGACATCAATCTCTAAAGGATATCACCATATGGGCTCAGGAACACTTCAGAAAACCACTGTCACTAAATACAGTTTGTCGCTACATCTGTAAGTGCAAGTTAAATCTCTACTATGCAAAGTGAAAGCCATTTACCAACAACATCCAGAAACGCCGCCGGCTTCGCTGGGCCTAAGCTCATCTAAGATGGACTGATGCAAAGTGGAAAAGTGTTCTGTGGTCTGACGAGTCCACGTTTCAATAGTTGGGGGGGAAACTGCGGACGTTGTGTCCTCCGCACCAAAGAGGAAAAGACCCATCCGGATTGTTCTAGGCGCAAAGATGAAAAGCCAGCGTCTGTGATGGTAAGTGGGTGTATTAATAGCCAAGGCATGGGTAAATTACACATCTGTGAAGGCACCATTAATGCTGAAAGGTTCATACAGGTTTTGGAGCAACATATCAATCAATCAATGTATTTTATTTCGGCAATCCACATAAAACAAAGAACAAGAAAAGAAAAAAAAACAAAACACTAA
Organism: Nerophis ophidion; assembly: GCF_033978795.1. Classification (NCBI taxonomy): domain Eukaryota; kingdom Metazoa; phylum Chordata; class Actinopteri; order Syngnathiformes; family Syngnathidae; genus Nerophis; species Nerophis ophidion. Next base: position 22,366,074 of record NC_084611.1, on the reverse strand, counting down.
TTTGAGCCGAAAGGGTGTAGGTTGAAGCAACGCTTATATAAACCTACCCCATCACAAGGTTCAAAATATATAAAATCTAAAACATGCTTCACTTATATTACTTTTTTTTTAAACAATATATAAGCAACATATATGTAGCACACGTCTCATATACACAGTTTAACATTTAAATCAAACATATACATTTGTACATATATATTTTTATATATATATATATATTATATATACACAATTTATTTAAATTCCATATAAAGTGGTAACATATACATTTTAATATAACCTATATGTATAATTATGAAATCATAAATTGTATTTATATACATATATATTATTGTCTTTCTAAAACAATGTTTGCTCTTCTTTCTTATATTTACTAATGATAAATGATTTAAAAAGCTTTTTAAACTGGTTTATGTTGGTGCTGTGTTTTATTTCATCCTTTAAACAGTTCCATATGTTTATGTCCTAGCAACGTTATCATGGACGCCCCTGCTTATTTCAGCAAGACAATGCCAAGTACGTGTTAAACAGCGTGGCTTCGTAAAAAAAGAGTGCGAGTACTTTCCTGGCCCGCCTGCAGTCCAGACCTGTCTCCCATCGAAAATTTGTGGCGCATTATGAAGCGTAAAATACGACAGTGGAGACCCCGGACTGTTGAACGACTGAAGCTCTACATAAAACAAGAATGAGAAAGAATTCCACTTTCAAAGCTTCAACAATTAGTTTCCTCAGTTCCCAAACATTTATTGAGTGTTGTTAAAAGAAAAGGTGATGTAACACAGTGGTGAACATGTCCTTTCCCAACTACTTTGGCACGTGTTGCAGCCATGAAATTCTAAGTTATTATTTGCAAAAAAAAAAAAGTTTGAGTTTGAACATCAAATATCTTGTCTTTGTAGTGCATTCAACTTAATATGGGTTGAAATGGATTTGCAAATCATTGTATTCCGTTTATTTACATCTAACACAATTTCCCAACTCATACGGAAACGGGGTTTGTACAAGAACAATAAAGTATGGTGGTGGTAACGTCATAGTGTGAGGCTTCATAAGTGCTGGGCGGGCGGCGGTTCAATGACAAGTGAGTCAAGTCATTTACAGAAGCAAGAAACTTTATACTTATTTCCAAACTGTACATGTATGACTTTGAAGTGTACTTGGATTGTACTGTCCCATGAGAAGATATAATAAAATGGTTACACATGAAGTAAATCTTAAAATAGACAAACATTTTCCCTGAGAAGTTGATTTATTCATTGACTAAAGCCTTTATAGTCACTCAGACCGAACCGCCATTATGACACCGCATCGAATTCATGTGTTATAAAGTATTTACATTTGAGAATTAGAAGTCGGCAGCACGGTGGGGCAGTGGGTAGAGTTCGTACCTCGCAGTAAGAAGGTCCTGAGTTTGACTCGGGGTCTTTTCTGCGTGGACTGTGCATGTTCTCCTTGTGACTGGGGGGGGGGGTCCTCCCACCCACAAAGACTTGCACCTGTGGAAAGGCTCATTGGCAACACCACATTGGCCCTAGTGGCTAACTTCTTTTTACACTGTACACTCCATGACAAGGCAATATGTCAAAATGCGAGCTAAAAAGAGCTTTTGCAATTAAAAATAGTTTTGACGTTAATGTTCATGGTTTGACACAGGGACAGATTACTTTGAAGCAATAACGGGTTGTGCTTTGAAGTCAATCCATCATCAATGTTGTGAAATGGAAGAAAAGAAAAACAAGTATAACCTTTTTAGATTGTGTGGACTGTCGGCATATACAGTGGGGCAAAAAAGTATTTAGTCAGCCACCGATTGTGCAAGTTCTCCCACTTAAAATGATGACAGAGGTCTGTAATTTTCATCATAGGTACACTTCAACTGTGAGAGACAGAGTGTGGGAAAAAAATCCAGGAATTCACATTGTAGGAATTTTAAGGAATTTATTTGTAAATTATGGTGGAAAATAATTATTTGGTCAACCATTCAAAGCTCTCACTGATGGAAGGAGGTTTTGGCTCAAAATCTCACGATACATGGCCCCATTTATTCTTTCCTTAACACGGATCAATCGTCCTGTCCCCTTAGCAGAAAAACAGCCCCAAAGCATGATGTTCCCACCCCCATGCTTCACAGTAGGTATGGTGTTCTTGGGATGCAACTCAGTATTCTTCTTCCTCCAAACACCACGAGTTGAATTTATACCAAAAAGTTCTATTTTGGTTTCATCTGACCACATGACATTCTCCCAATCCTCTGCTGTATCATCCATGTATCCATTTTGGTAGAAACTCAAGTCGTCGTGTTTGGAGGAAGAAGTGTACTGAGGTGCATCTCAAGAACACCATACCTACTGTGAAGCATGGAGGTGGAAACATCATGCTTTGGGGCTGTTTTTCTGCTAAGGGGACGGACGATTGATCCGTGTTAAGGAAAGAATGAATGGGGCCATGTATCTTGAGATTTTGAGCCAAAACCTCCTTCCATCAGTGAGAGCTTTGGTTGACCATATACTTATTTTCCACCAAAATTTACAAATAAATTCTTAAAAATTCCTACAATGTGAATTCCTGGATTTTGTTTGACATTCTGTCCCTCACAGTTGAAGTGTACCTATGATGAAAATTACAGACCTCTGTCATCATTTTAAGTGGGAGAACTTGCACAATCGGTGGCTGACTAAATACTTTTTTGCCCCACTGTATGTATATTTATATACAATTACTGTATGAAACACATGCATTACACATAAAAAAATATATATGGAATATTTTGAACATTTGCAGACGCCTTTCAGACGGGGAACATTTTTTAAAGCACTGTTGTTCCCTTCTGTTGAACACAAGTGTGTAGTTTGCTCTTACAGCCGCTAGATGGCAGCAGGTGACGTCACAGTCTAGGAGAGATCGCTGGAGAGACTTTGACTTCCATTGAGCCACGTCCACTCCCTCAACATCTGCCACACAAACACACAATTATTAGTATTTACTATTATTACACATTATATATATCATATATGTATAATTGTATACTGTATAATATATATTATATAAATATATATGTGTATATATTATTGTTAATATCTATTATTATTATTATTATCCGGGTTATTTGGAAGCAGGCGGTGATTGGAAAGAGGCTGTTATTTCTGGAATTTGAAAACTTTAAAAATTATCTGGGGAGTGAAAAGGAAAATGTAGCTTTCTTTAACCACATGGTCATTTATTATACAACACAGCAACAGAAGCAATAATTAAAACACATTTAATGCAAGACATTGTGTTGGCTCAATGTTCATGTTTATTTTTAAAGACATTTTTGTGCATTTGTAAATGTATTCAGTTATAAACTTTCAATCACTTTCTTCTTTCCTTCGTGGATCTAAACTTTACCGCTGCCGGTATTTTTTTCTATATTTTTATTGTAATATTTTCAGAATGAACTTGTTCTATTTTTGGCCAAAGTAAGACAAAAAAAACAATCAGGAAGCTGTCTTTATTATTTTACTTTTAATGCCATGATTTTAATAGTACGGCCCCCATGTGCACAATTTTTCCTCCACGCGGCCCCTGAGCTAAAATGAGTTTGACACCCCTGACTAACAAATGTCAGACAGAGGTGTGAGTAAAATAACTTTAACACTCACTTTAGCCAAAGTCACCAAGCTAACCTTTGTCTACATCAATTCAAGTACTTTTTATAGCAGCGTCAATTTGCAATGCCATAAAAAAGGTCACAATAACAAACACGAATTGCACGAGCGCGCACACACACACACACACACACACACACACACACACACACACACACACACACACAAACACACACACAGAGAGACAAGACAACAATGCGGAGGTATCATATGATTAAAAATCCAATCTATTAATGCGCCAACATTTTAAGAATCAATCAAAGATATAATTCTACACATCGAGTCTATTAGAGCAGTGGTACCGGGCCACAGAATAACTTTTTATTATTATTTATTTTTTATTTTTTTATTAAATCAACATAAAAAACACAAGATACACTTACAATTAGTGCACCAACCCAAAAAACCTCCCTTTTTCATGACAAAAACCTCCCTTTTTCAAAAAGTTTGCAGTGAGTTGTAAGCAATGATGTTGTTGAAGGAAAACGCAAACTTGTGATGCTTTTTATAAATTAATGCACCGCTGTATGCTTAATAAAATGAGCAAAATATGTAAATATGACATCTTATTATGACTGCCAATTACTACGTTGCATATATACTCACAGTATGTATATAAAACCTTGAAAGACGTGTATGTATACATTTTGAAGTGCTTTATAAGGAGAATAGAGTGACTCTGATGTAAGCGGACTTTTGCCAGCATTTATTTACTATTTAGAATGCATTAAAAAAGAAAAACCTATGTTTGCTGGTCTTACATAAGGATTGTGAATGATGGGCATCATTTTAAAGAAAAATGCATTTCCCCTTTAATTGAATTAAGTTGTGAATTGACGTGTTCCTTTTAACTTAATTGGAAAAATACAACCATCTTACCTCCATGCTGCTCTCCGACTCCTGAATGGTGTCATGGAGCAAACTCTGCAGTCGACTTTCAAAGTTCTTGTTCTCCTCCACCAGAGACTCGTCCCTGTCGCGTAAAAGGGAAAATGGGTTTACGCAAAAAGGTTGTTTCGCCTTATTATTGTGTGGGTGCATGGGACCAATTGTAATATGATCTGAATAACTACCCATGATCGTTACAGTCTGCTTGCATCGGGGTCATCCACTAGATCTGGCACATGGTGATGTGGTGATGAATGTTGTGATGTGGTGTGCTAGTGTATATTTAGGCCAGGGGTCACCAACCTTTTTGAAACCAAGAGCTACTTCTTGGGTACTGATTAATGCGAAGGGCTACCAGTTTGATACACACTTAAATAAAGTGCCAGAAATAACCAATTTGCTCAATTTACCTTTAATAAATAAATCTATATGTATAAAAAAATGGGTATTTCTGTCTGTCATTCCGTTGTACATTTTTTTTCCATTTACGGAAGTTTTTTTGTACAGAATAAATGATGAAAATAACACTTAATTGAATGGTTTAAAAGAGGAGAAAACATGAAAAAAAAAGAAAATTTAATTTTTAAATATGGTTTATCTTCAATTTCGAATCTTTAAAATTCAACCCAAAAAAAAAATGAAGAGAAAAACTAGCTAATTCGAATCTTTTTAAAAAAAATAAAAAAATTTATGGAACATCATTAGTAATCTCCTGATTAAGATTATTTTTAGAATTTTGATGACATGTTTTAGATAGGTTAATATCCCATCTGCACTGTGTTAGAATATATAACAAATTGGACCAAGCTATATTTCTAACGGACAAATCATTATTTCTTCTAGATTTTCCAGAACAAAAATTTTAAAAGAAATTCAAAAGACTTTGAAATAAGATTTAAATTTGATTCTACAGATTTTCTAGATTTGCCAGAATATTTTTTTTGAATTTTATTCATAATAAGTTTGAAGAAATATTTCACAAATATTCTTCGTCGAAAAAACAGAAGCTAAAATGAAGAATTAAATTAAAATGTATTTATTATTCTTTACAATAAAAAAAAAAATACTTGAACATTGATTTAAATTTTCAGGATAGAAGAGGAAGGAATTTAAAAGGTAAAAAGGTGTATGTGTTTAAAAATCCTAAAATCATTTTTAAGGTTGTATTTTTTCTCTAAAATTGTCTTTATGAAAGTTATAAGAAGCAAAGTAAAAAGATAAATGAATTTATTTAAACAAGTGAAGACCAAGTCTTTAAAATATTTTCTTGGCTTTTCAAATTCTATTTGAGTTTTGTCTCTTTTAGAATCAAAAATGTCGAGCAAAGCGAGACCAGCTTGCTGGTAAATAAATAACATTTAAAAAAATTGCAGCAGCTCACTGGTAAGTGCTGCTATTTGAGCTATTTTTAGAACAGGCCAGCGGGCGAATCATCTGGTCCTTACGGGCTACCTGGTGCCCGCGGGCACCGCGTTGGTCACCCCTGATGTAGGCTGAGTGTAAAGGTGTGTGTACTCACAATTGCTGTGAACTTTGTTGGGGGGTCATCAAGGGTGGCACTGAAGAGGGCGTTCGAGAGCCGTCAGGACTGCCACTTACGGGGCTTCGAACTTTACTCTACAGGAAGTAAATGTATTCAATTACTAGCATTTTCTTTAAGATAGAATGAATACAAACTAGGGATGCACCAAATTGTTTTCCACTGAAAATCTTCATCCAATAAGACTTATGACAACAACAATACCGAAACTGGTCTGGTTTCAGGTTTTAAGGTAAATGCATGACTAATTAGGTTATGGTTTCATATGAAGATGTTAAAGGCATGCTGGGAATCCTTTTGGTTTTCTAGAGAAAAAAAGACAATCCAATAAATCCTACATTTCATTGTTTCTCATATGAGACACGTATACTGTTTTAAATGACTATAATACAATCTAATAATATATTATTGTGGAAGTTTCTCGCCTCCGGGTTCCTCGGACCACCAAGGACTGACATGACAGTTCCATTTCAGGGTTTAGAACACTGTTTTATTTATTAATAAAGTCTTTCCGTGGTGCTTTTCAGTAAGTGTTCGTTTGTGGCTGTCTCTCTCTCGCTCCAGCTCCACCACCTCTTTCTTCTCCGGCTGCAACCTTTTAACATAGCGACAAGTGATAAGATAACCAGGCCCAGGTGGGCCATTTACTACACACCTGTCGCTGATCCCACCCCGTTTCGCTGCAAGTCCGCAGGCCACGCCCCATCCACAATTATAATATTATAATTAATATAATAAAATATAGATATATAGTTTGTACAGCAACTGGGGATGTGTTCCAGAAGACCATCGCAACCATCGCCGAAGCCATTAGCGCAGGACTGGCATGGGCAAAACAGCTCCACCCCTCCAAGAAAACCATCGCCTTTGTCAGAGCTGGGGACACGCCGACTCCTGCCAGAAGAAGATCAGCAGGCATCCTGACGTCTGCAAGCGACTGGCAGCTGTTGGTGGAACTTGAAAACCAGCCGAAGTTCCCCAGCCATATCGCAGTCACCACCCTGCGACCAGACATTGTTCCTGTGTCTGAGTCCACCAAACAAGCTGTGCTGCTGGAGCTGAAAGTCCCGTGGGAAGATTGCCTGGAAGAAGGCTTCGAGAGGAAGCTCTCCAAGTTTGCAGGACTGGTCAACGACTGTCAACAGGCTGGTTGGAGAGCACGGTGTTTCCCTTTCCTTGGTCAGAGCCTTCAGCAGTTTGGGTATCGATGGAGAGAGAAAGAAGAGAGCCATCCGCAGTGCCACCGAAGCGGCGGAAAGGGCCTCAAAATAGTTGTGGCTCAAAAGAGGAGATCCTTGGAGTCATGGTAGCTAGCTAGCCGTCTGGATACAAGCCGTGGGATTTGATCACCCCTAGTTGGGTTGCTTGGAGGAGGGTGTATGACCAGTTGAGAAACCCAAAACGCCCCGGAATCCAAGAGGTCACTGAGGTTGTGTCCAGACTCTGCATCAGTAGATGTATGTACAGTGGGGCAAAAAAGTATTTAGTCAGCTACCGATTGTGCAAGTTCTCCTTTTCATCATAGGTACACTTCAACTGCAAGAGACAGAATGTGAAAAAAAAATTCAGGAATTCATATTGTAGGAATTTTAAAGAATTTATTTGTAAATTATGGTGGGAAATAAGTATTTGGTCAACCATTCAAAGCTCTCACTGATGGACAGAGGTTTTAGCTCAAAATCTCATGATACATGGTCCCATTCATTCTTTCCTTAACACGGATCAATCGTCCTGTCCCCTTAGCAGAAAAACAGCCCCAAAGCATGATGTTTCCACCCCCATGCTTCACAGTAGGTATGGTGTTCTTGGGATGCAACTCAGTATTCTTCTTCCTCCAAATACGACGAGTTGAGTTTATATCAAAACGGATACATGGATGATACAGCAGATAATTGGGAGAATTTCATGTGGTCAGATAAAACCAAAATAGAACTTTTTGGTATAAAGTCAACTTGTCATGTTTGGAGGAAGAAGAATACTGAGTTGCATTCCCAAGAACACCATACCTACTGTGAAGCATGGGGGTGGAAACATCATGCTTTGGGGCTGCTTTTCTGCTAAGGAGACAGGACGATTCATCTGTGTTAAGGAAATAATGAATGGGGCCATGTATCGTGAGATTTTGAGCCAAAACCTCCTTCCATCAGTGAGAGCTTTGAATGGTTGACCAAATACTTATTTTCCACCATAATTTACAAATAAATTATTTAAAATTCCTACAATGTGAATTCCTGGATTTTCTTTTCACATTCTGTCTCTCACAGTTGAAGTGTACCTATGATGAAAATTACAGACCTCTGTCATCATTTTAAGTGGGAGAACTTGTACAATCGGTGGCTGACTAAATACTTTTTTGCCCCACTGTACACAGCCTTACTTTACGTAACAACTGTATGCGCATGAACAACTTCTTTAAAAGGGATGCATACTCTGGGAAGCACAATTACAATCCTTGGATTTTTTTTGCAGATGCAGGGGGCGTATGAATTCCAATGGGAAGCATGTCTCGCCAAAACACCAGCTCATGCCTAGTCTGGAGTGGAAGTAACATTTCTACGGTGTGGACAGAAAGACCAGCGCAAAGCAATTTGCAAAACGTGCAATGTGGAAACATTACGGGTCTCATCTACTAAGATCCACTATTAGTGAATGTGTTGCTAATAGTGAGTGTACAATTGCTAACTGGTGCAGACCGCCTTATTTACAAGGGGTTTTTGCATGTACTAGCGGCTTTCATCATGGAAACACTCAAATAATTACTGCACATTCATGTTATCATGGGCATTTAAAACGCAGTCCTGCAGTGCGATCTACAACCAAACCCACTTTTTTCCCCCCGCGTTAATGTCAAGTTCATGGAAAATGCTGCCATTAACTGCGAGTGTGCGCTAGAATGTTTTCAGATACCAGAAAATATTTTTATTTTTGACTGTCCATTTATGACGGTCTGCATGCTTATCAACATAAGCTTACGTGAGACGGAGTTCCAGCGCGATTGCCTCCTTTTACACAACTGCCAGTTTGCACGGCCTAGATGTACTAAACGTAGACGCAAAACAGTTGCCACAGTGACAGCATTGATCGATCACATTGCGTGTGCAAAATAATCAAATTTGAACCTTTTCCTCACAGTATTGTGGGCGTTCTAATTAGGAATTCTAATCGTTAGCATATATTCTGCATATTCATGAAAACAGACACGCTAAATGGAATAAGCTCACTATTTTGCACAATTAATGAACACAATCCTATGCGCACAGGTTTAGTAGATCAGCTTTGCATGTACTATCGTGTTTCAGAGGTTTAATACACGCAAACCTTAAAGGGAAACTGCACTTTGGAATGTTGCCTATCGTTCACAATCATAACGAAAGACATGATGACGGATGGATTTTTTGTTTATGCATTCCAACTTGTATAAATAAAAGTCACTAAAAGTCCACTAACAGTACAGCAGAGGCAATGGGAGCTCCTCTATTCCGTCCATAAAATCCAATAAATAGCCATTCAAAAACCGGCAACAATATTTCATTTACAATTTGTGACTTGACCAAGTATTACTAACGCAAACTATTTATAGCAGCGCCATGATCATTATGTGGCTATGTTTATTTACATCATCCAGTATTCTGCTGTTTTATCGCTTCCTTGCTCTCTTTTAGTTTATTGTAGATCATTAAATCCCCCATCTCACCTGGACAGAAAACGTTTGAGTAAGTATTCGTACAAGTTGGTACACTTGGACAGCCATTTAGGACCCGAAACCAGCGAGGACAACACAAAAAGACATTTGGTTCCCATTCCCCCTCCACATTTCTTTGTGAGGATTATGAGATACAGTGGGGCAAAAAAGTATTTAGTCAGCCACCGATTGTGCAAGTTCTCAGACTTAAAATGATGACAGAGGTCTGTAATTTTCATCATAGGTACATAGGAATTTTAAAGAACTTTTTTGTAAATTATGGTGGGAATTAAGTATTTGGTTAACCATTCAAAGCTCTCACTGATGGAAGGAAGTTTTGGCTCAAAATCTCACGATACATGGCCCCATTCATTCTTTCCTTAACACGGATCAATTGTCCTGTCCCCTTAGCAGAAAAGCAGCCCCAAAGCATGATGTTTCCACCCCCATGCTTCACAGTAGGTGTGGTGTTCTTGGGATGCAACTCAGTATTCTTCTTCCTCCAAACACGACGAGTTAAGTTTATACCAAAATGGATACATGGATGATACAGCAGATGATAGGGAGAATGTCATGTGGTCAGATGAAACCAAAATAGAACTTTTTGCTATAAACTCAACTCGTTGTGTTTGGAGGAAGAAGAATATTGAGCTGCATCCCAAGAACACCATTCCTACTGTGAAGCATGGAGGTGGAAACAGCATGTTTTGGGGCTGTTTTTCTGCTAAGGGGACAGGAGGATTGATCCGTGTTAAGGAAAGAATGAATGCGGCCACATATCGTGAGATTTTGAGCCAAAACCTCCTTCCATCAGTGAGAGCTTTGAATGGTTGACCAAATACTTATTTTCCACCATAATTTATAAATAAATTATTTAAAATTCCTACAATGTGAATTCCTGGATTTTTTTTCACATTCTGTCTCTCACAGTTGAATTGTACCTTTGATGAAAATTATAGACCTCTGTCATCATTTTAAGTGATAGAACTTGCACAATCGGTGGCTGACTAAATACTTTTTTGCCCCACTGTATAATATAAATAGGAATATATGAACATCCCAGCAGTTTGCATCCTAATGACAGCAGACCTTACACAGTAAGTGACATTTCATTATGCTTGTTGACTCTCATGAAGTCTACAGTGAGTAAATAATCAGTGATGAAAAAAAAAAAAGCAAACAATGCATTTTTGAAATTAATGCGCAGCGTATGCTTAAAATTATTAAAATACATAAATATTAAATGTTATTATAAACGTGTGCGTTACATTAAATATATACTTACATCATGTATATAAAACCTGAGTGGACGTGTTTGGATGTTTTTTAAGGGCTTTATATGTGGAATTGCACAGCTCCCGTAGGCTCCATTGTAAGCAGACTTTGTAATGCATTTATGTAATATTTTTAATGCAAAAAAATAAATAAAAAACATCCATCGTCATTCATTATGATTGTGAACGGTAGGGAAAATTCCAGAAAAAAGTGCAGTTCCCCTTTAAGTAGATCAGGCCCCAAGAGGGGGATATAAACCCTTTTCCACATGAGGTTTAATCATCTGAAATCCAAACAATTTCATCACTATTATGATTATGTGAACAGTCGACCTTGTCTTAGGCAACATTCAGTGTTTTGCCTGTACAATAATATTTAAATGTTATGTTGTTGTAATGGCCCTGTGATGAGAAGGTGACATGCCCGAGTGGAGCTGAGATAGGCTCCAGCGACCCCAAAAGGGACAAGCGATAGAAAATGGATGGATGGATGGATGGTTGTTGTAATGCCAGTGGTGAATATTTTTTCCTAATTTTATGATTCATTTATTTTTTGAATGATAAAAATATTGATTTGTGCAATTGCAACGCCTTGATTTTAGTGAGGTTAGTACGCAATCATTGACATAAATGCACTATTAATAATAACTGGCATAATTTTTTTCGGTGTGTGTTTCGGTTCTCGGCTTTGGTCTCTTAATTTTCAATTTTGGCCAATAATTTTCCTTTTGGTGCATCCTTAATACAAATGTGTGTGCTTCCTCACACAGGCAACTTTCAGGAGGTTCCAAAGCTCCTTTTGTCGTTTTTTCTGCAGATTCATCAAGACTTGTTCACTTTCAGCCATCTTCTGCACCACACCTTCCACCTTTGGCAGAAGCTTCATCACGCGCTGGCGACAAGCACCTGTCTTGCTGCAATAACAATAAAAAAAAAGAACAAAAGGCATGTAAAATGTGTTGCTGTATTTGTCTTTTTATTGTGGTGAGACTTGTAGGACATTAGAGATGGGCAATATGGCCTAATATCGATGTTGCAGCCTCCTTTGATAACGATATATAACACAATATATTATTCTGCTCCTGGGCTCCTAGTTAGATTAGTATGCTGATGTATGCTGTAACAGTGTGTCATTTCTGGTTGTAATATTTCATCAAAACTATTAATAATCTACTCGTTAATTAAAGGCCTACTGAAACCCACTCCTACTGACCACGCAGTCTGATAGTTTATATATCATTGATGAAATATTAACATTGCAACACATGCCAATACGGCCTTTTTAGTTAACTAAATGGCAAATTTTGAATTTCCCGCGAGTTTCTTGTTGAAAACGTCGCGGAAAGATGACGCGTACGTGTGACGTCAAGGACTGTAAGGAAATATTAGAGCTGCACCAAACACGGCTAAAAGTCGTCTCTGTTCATGGCGTAATTACACAGTATTTTGGACATCTGTGTTGCTGAATCTTTTGCAATTTGTTCATTTAATAATGGAGACTATAAAAAAACAATGCTGTTGGTGGAAAGCGGTGTATTGCAGCTGTCTTTAGCACCGAGACACAGCCGGTGTTTCTTTGTTTATTGTGAAGCTTTAACACAGAGGGGTCAAGCGAACATGTTTTCTCTATGTCAACCAGCATGTTTTTGGATGGGGAAATTGTGATATATATCTTACCGGAGACATCACTGGATTATTCGTCGTCCTGAAGCAGTTGTTTAAAAGGCAGCTGTGAGCTTGGCTCCTTGGCTTCTCTCTGAGACACTTCGTGTTCACCGCAGACCTCTGACCTCGAGGTATGTCTTTACAATATTTAAAATCTCACTAAAACACTATTAAAACAATAAGTAGATGAGGGATCTTCCAGAATTATCCTAGTAAATGTGTCTAATTACATCTGAAAGGCTTACACTGCCGCTGCCCGGAGCAGTCGCTTTTTTTTTCTTTTTTCTTTTTCCTAGTCCTTAACTATCAATATCCTCATTCACAAATCTTTCATTCTCGCTAAAATTAATGGGGAAATTGTCGCTTTCTCGGTCCGAATTGCTCTTACTGCTGGTGCCTCCCATTAAAAACAATGTGAATATGTGTGGAGTCCTGCAACTCCTGACGTCACGCGCACATACTTCCGGTAAAGGCAGGGCTTTTCTATTAGCGACCAAAAGTTGCGAACTCTATCGTCGATGTTCTCTACTAAATCCTTTCAGCAAAAATATGGCAATATCGCAAAATGATCAAGTATGACACATAGAATGGACCTGCTATCCCCGTTTAAATAAGAAAATCTCATTTCAGTAGGCCTTTAACTGTTAATATCTGTATACTTTCTGTTGTAACATTTTTCTCTTTATATTTCTCATTAATGTAATAGACACTTATATTTCTGCTATTCGACTACTTCACATTAGTTTTGGACAATACTACAAATTTGGGGATCAATTCAATACCAAATATTTAGAGGGGCAGTATTGCGCTGACCAATGCTGATACTGATACTTCAAATTTTCAAGATAATTAATACTGTAAGATTACATTTTTGATCACAATTATAATACAAAAACTGAGGACGGCGGTGTAACAATATCAATTAAATACTTAAATTATATCCTTCGTCTCTTTTCTCTCATATAATATTTTAAGCAAAATACAGTCAATTATGCAAAGTAACTAAACATAAACACACTACAATTGGCTGTGATTTAAATCATTTGGCTTTTGCCCAACTTCCTGGTTTATAAACAATAACAAAAACAGCAAAAATGATTGTGTGACAACAGCAAATATGGATCTAAAAGCTGGTTCACACCAAGGACAACATTTTAAGAAGCAAACTCAGCATTGTTGTGTATGCAGTGAGGAATGCAATGACCTCATACATCTTAAAAGAAGGGGACAACACATAATTATAGTATGGATATGTTTGTTTTTGACATTACTTGAGACTTCCTCTTGCCTTCTGGCTGTGATAAATAAGTGAATAAATGTAAGCATTGTACAACACATTTTTTGTTAATTCATTGTTGTGTAAACACGCCCATAAGACATCTTTGGTTTGTTTCGGTACGCATTTTTAGTGCAGCACTTTACTTGTTGACAGAGATGTTGCTCCTTTGCATTTTAACAGTGCTTTTTGCACCACAATAGAGTGAAACTATTCTTGTCTGGGCATTCACCCTGTCCTGTAGACTACAGGTCAAATAGTTTTGGCACGAAGAATTTAGATTAGATCTGACCAATCTTAATTTTGTGAGCATTAACTGATGAAGCCTGCTGGAATGAAAGGCCTAAACAGTTTCTAAGACAAACTGAACAGTCCAATTACAGTTGATTAAATTATTTTTAATGCCTGATTATATAATCCCCTCAGAATAGTTTAGTCTTTCATCCTCACCCTGTTGTTAGCAGGATTCAAACCTATGCAGGCAGACCCCACTGGGTTTCGAGTCCATCACTCGAAGCACTCGTCATAACAACACACCACATACACTGACAAACACATTCACTGTACTCCGACCCTGACAGGGTGCAAGAAACCAGTAAATTCAGTCAAACTGTGCTTCCTTGTTTTGTGTCTATTTCCGATCAGTGCTCTTATTTTGTTTACATTTCCTGCTTGTCCCGCTGAGCTGTTTTTTTCCCCTCACTTGCTGTTGATTGGCAGGCGGTCCACACCTGCTGCCAATCAGCATGTTTTTATTTACAATGGGGCAAAAAAAGTATTTAGTCAGCCACCGATTGTGCAAGTTCTCCCACTTAAAATTATGACAGGGGTCTGTAATTTTCATCAAAGGTACACTTCAACTGTGAGAGACAGAATGTGGAAAAAAAATCCAGGAATTCACATTGTAGGAATTTTAAATAATTTATTTGTAAATTATGGTGGAAAATAAGTATTTGGTCAACCATTCAAAGCTCTCACTGATGGAAGGAGGTTTTGGCTCAAAATCTCACGATACATGGCCCCATTCATTCTTAACACGGATCAATCGTCCTGTCCCCTTAGCAGAAAAGCAGCCCCAAAGCATGATGTTTCCACCCCCATGCTTCACAGTAGGTGAAACACGACGAGTTAAGTTTATACCAAAATGGATACATGGATGATACAGCAGAGGATTGGGAGAATGTCATGTGGTCAGATGAAACTAAAATAGAACTTTTTTGTATGAACTCAACTCGTCGTGTTTGGAGGAAGAAGAATACTGGGTTGCATCCCAAGAACATCATACCTACTGTAAAGCATGGGGGTGGAAACATCATGCTTTGGGGCTGTTTTTCTGCAAAGCGGACAGGACGAATGATCCGTGTTAAGGAAAGAATGAATGGGGCCGTGTATCGTGAGATTTTGAGCCAAAACCTCCTTCCATCAGTGAGAGCTTTGAATGGTTGACCAAATACTTAATTTTCACCATAATTTACAAATAAATTATTTACAATTCTTACAATGTGAATACCTGGATTTTTTTTCACATTCTGTCTCTCACAGTTGAAGTGTACCTATGATGAAAATTACAGACCTCTGTCATCATTTTAAGTGGGAGAACTTGCACAATTGGTGGCTGACAAAAAACTTTTTTGCCCCACTGTATGTCTGTCTAGTGCGCTCCTCAGTGCTCAAGGATTGCTTTATGTTTAGAACCTTACATGCACAACTACTTCCTTCTCTCTTTTGAGTGAATTAAAATCATCTTACCTGATCGTCACTCTCCTGGTTCCTGCATTTTGGGGTCACAAATACGGCCGCCGTGCGAGTTTGCAATACTAATGTTCTATAAACTGTCATTTCGACTCAAAAGAATACTATTTTAGTCTACAGTGGAACCTCGATTTAGGAACCCCTCTAGATGCAAACTTTTTGATTTACAGACTTTTAGACCAAACCAAATATGCCTCTATGTGCAAAATACTCATTGAGGCGCCCGCAGGGACAAAAGCAGGTCAAAACATTGTTGGGGTAGCGGAGCCTTCCAATTCACCTGCTGCACATGAGAAGTCACGTCTCAACACTTCATGTTTGTCTTTTCTTGAGTTTTTCACCTTTTGACAAGTGTTGTCCATTTTCCTAACTCAAAAGGAGCGCCAAAAACTTAACTTACAGCATAGGAAGAACAACAAAATCGCTGTGGCGTAAAAAAAAAAACTATTTGTGAGGACTACATTCATGGCACTCACAAGCATGACCTCAGCACAGTAAGTAACCACATCAAGTTTTAATTGTGAGGATTAGTGTTAATTGTGCCTCTTGCCATAGCAGACTTAAATTGCAGCGGGGAAAAAGAGAAAATCTCTTCTCTCTTTCCAGAGCAACCCCTCGCTCTACTAAAGCACTTCTCCCTCCCTCTGTCTGGTGGTTTTCATTATCTTCTCTGCCATTTTTAATGTGGCTGGATTTAACTTTGAGAAATGTTTATTATTGTAGCAATATGGTTGTTAAAGTCAAGGATTTTGTAATTTTGTTCGTGAGAGCACCATAGTGTGTGTTAGCAGAGCAGAGCATACATCAGATTGTTGTTGTTTTGACTTTTTTATTACATAGAAAGTTGATCCATCACCTCCTATTATGTTTGTTTGATATACAGTACTGTATATCACTTAATATGGTGTTCAAAGTGTATAAACATTTACTAAAAATAGGGACTTTTATCAAACACTGGAACCCATTATTCACATTTTCATTGTTTCTTATGGAAAACTCTGCTTCACTTTACGAACCACTTTCAAGAAGCAATTAAGATTCTAAGTCGAGGTCTAAACAAGGTATAAACAAAGATATTTATTTATTTAAACAAACATATTCAGCAAAAATTGGAAAACCATTGAATAAGAGGTGTTTCACAAGTGGTTACGTAGTTGTTTAAGTAATAGATCTAAATATGTAGAAATTAATAAGACTAAATCACAGCTAAGAAGAGTAACTTGTGGGATTCCACAAGGCTCTGTATTGAGACCTAAGTTATTTATATTTTTGTCCTTTATGTTCTGGGTATGACGTTAAACTGCAACCGCAAGCTCTAGAGAGGTAGCACCTTACCTCAGCAAGGGTCCTCTCGCCAAGGAAATATCCCTACTGATAGTCCTGGTCCTCCTGCATGCCTTTATGGCACTTCCCATGGTGCCTAGCCTATCCAGCCCACTGGGATAGAAGACTGGTTCTCGGCAGACTGCCCGAAAGAAACCCTCGAGAGGTTCAACGAGCTGAATAGCGACACCAGCAAGCTCTGTGGAGAACTACGGGCTGGATGTGTTATGCTGTAATGTGTCCAGGCCATTCACTGCACCTGGATCAATCTCCAGTCGTCTCGACTCCGTCTTGCCACTCGGGCAAGAGAGTGAGGTCGGCGCTGCGCAACCCACCCTCACTTAAATCTAATGCACCGTGCAAGTCATGACTTTACACACACAACCCCCGCATATCTCCCCCACCACCACCAAAGTCCTGCGGCGTCGGGCACGTGGCGAAGTGGCAGGTGTGGACTTCACTGGAAGCCATAGTCACAAACTCGCACGGAAGCGGCTCGGGCCATAGGGTCGCTGTGCAATGACTCGGGCAGCACTGGACTTCGGCAGCCCCCCGAGCGACTAGGCAGCCCTCTTTAGGTATACACTGCCTACCTCCTGGCATGAGGACCGGACTAGAAAAGGTGCCCCAAAAATTGCCCGCCTCACCTCTTCCTCGCCAGCCAGCCACAGCTGGCAGGAGTCCCATTACCAACGGTAAGAAAAAGACAAAACAAGAAAACGGTGACACCGATCACCCTTAGCGCATGGACTGTGCACATACTTCTTGATAGGGCTGGTGTCCTATCAAACCTGAGAGGAGAACTGCCCTGATCGCCAGAGAGCTGGACCGGTACAGCATCCAGATCGCTGCTCTCAGCGAGACACGTCTAGCTGGAGAGAGACAGTTGACATAGACTGGTGCTGGCTATACATTCTTCTGGATAGGCCGCACTGAAGCAGAGTGGCGTGAGGCAGGAGTTGGCTTTGCCATTAAATCCAACTTGATAAGTAAGCTGTCTGCACTTCCCAAAGGCATCAATGACCACTCTGCCACTCTCATCAGTGCCTATGCCCCAAAGATGACAAACCCAGACGGTGTGGAGGAGAGGTTCTATGAAGACCTGAACTCTACCATCGGGGCACTGCCCAGGGCAGACAAGCTCATCATCCTCGGTGACTTCAATGCCAGGGTCTGCACTGATCACAAGTCATGGGAAGGAGTCCTCGGCAAAAACGTCATGGCCAGCTGTAACAGCAATGGCACCTTTCTGCTGGAGACCAGTACGGCACATGGGCTCTTGATCACCAACTCAATTTTTAGCCTCCCAAAGCGCAACAAGACCTCATGGATGCATCCTTGCCATGACACTGGCACCTACTAAACTGTCATCGTGAGGCAAAGGGACAGACAGGATGTCAGGGTTACAAAGGCGGTGTGCGGTGCAGAGTGCTGGACTCACCATTGGCTCCTTGTGTCTAAGCTGAACATCAAGATCCATCCTCCCAGAAGGCCTCAAGGTACCGAGCTTCCGAAGCGCTTGAACGTTTCCAGGCTCCCCAATGCCTCTGTAAAGGGCTGAGTGAAGAGCTCACCAGCAAACTGCAGAACCTGAAACCCTTTGGGAACGTCGAGGAGGACTGGGCCGCTCACTGCTGCTCTCAACGCAGTAGGACTTACAGCCCACAGGCAACAGGACTGGTTTGATAAGAACGATGATCACATCAGAGAATTTCTCCAGGAGAAAAATCATCTGCACAAAGCCCACCTCAGTGATCCAACATCCTCTCGGAAACAGTATGCCCTCAGGAACATCAACGCAACCATCCAGTGAGAGCTGCATGGGATGCAGGACGAGATCCAGTCCTATGCAGACCAAAACGACAGCAAGAAGTTCTACAACACCCTCAAAGCCATCTACGGGCCCACAACATCAACATCTCCCCCTCTCCTCAGTGCTGATGGCAGCACACTGGTCATAGACAGAAAGAAGATCCTTGAGCGCTGGGCTCAGTACTTTCACGGTGTTCTCAACCGCCCCTCAGCCATTAATGACAAAGGCATTGCACGCCTCCCTCAAGTCCCAGTCGGAGAGCCAATGCGGTTATAGGCAGGGTCGTAGTACAGTCGACATCATCTTTGCCGCTCACCAACTCCAAGAGAAGTGCCCAGAACAGAAAGTCAGTCTATATTCCACCTTTGTAGATCTGACGAAGGCCTTCCACACTGTCAGCTGAGAGGGCCTCTGGATGATCATGGCCAAGTTTGGCTGATTTAACATGGTCGGTGAATTCCATGATGGAATGCAGGCACAAGTCCAGGACAACGGCGCATCATCTGACCCTTTCCATGTGAAAAACTGAGTCAAACAAGGCTGTATTCTGGCACCCACTCTGTTCAGCATGATGTTCTCAGCCATGCTGACAGATGCTTAACGGTCTGGGGACATGTGGATAGATTTGCACTACCACACTGACGGCAAGCTCTTCAATCTGCGAAGACTCCAGGCAAAGACGAAAGTACAGACCACCAAGGTTCGCGACTTCCTCTTTGCGGACGACTGTGCCCTGAATGCTTCCAACTAGCTCGAAATGCCACTGAGCATGAACAACTTCGCCACAGCATGCTCAGACTTTGGACTAACCATCAGTACAAAGAAAAAAGAGGTGATGCATCAACCTGTTCCTGGAGCCCCGTTCACTGAGCCCCTTGTCAGAAGGGGCTCCGTGTGCATGCGGCCGACTCCGCAGTTCTGTAGTGGAGCGCAGAGGGCTTAGCCTACGGACCAAACTTAAAGTATACTGTGCTGTTGTCCTACACGCGCTGCTGTATGCCTGTGAGACCTGGCATGCTAAACAGCTTAACACCTTCCACATGAGATCCCTCAGGAGAATGCTCAACATCAGGTGGCAGGACAACATCCCAGACACTGAGGTCCTCCACAGGGCTGAGATGGAGAGCATCCTTGCCATTCTCAAACGCTCCCAGCTGAGTTGGGCTGGCCATGTCTGCCGCATGTCAGACGAACGCCTACAAAAAAAGGCTCATGTACGGTAAACTGCACCGTCGAAAGCGCTCACGCGGCGGACAGCGAAAACGCTTTAAAGACACCCTAAAGGCCAGTCTCAAGGGCTGTGGTCTGGACCCAGAGACCTGGGAAGTCGATGCCCAACATCGTTCCAACTGGCGCTCTGCAATCTGGCATGGCGTAGCCGACTTCGAGGAAAAACCTACTCATGAAGCCGAACAGAAGCGACAGCTCAGCAACCCCAGAGACAGTTCCCCCCTCTCAGCCAGCCACCACCCAGCCATAACCTGCCCTCACTGCAGCCGGTCATTCTGCGCGAGGATTGGCCTCATCAGTCATCTTCGCACACACAAGTCAACGTGAAGTCACCTGGTCATCTTCAAAAACAAAGGACGAACATAGGATTTATATTTTTATTTAGTATCTAATACATTGAAATATATTATGTTTGCAGATGATACAAATGTATACTGCTCAAGAGAATATTTGAAGGAAGTGTTGAGGATAACAGAGGTTGAGTTGCTTCAGCTAAAAAAATGGTTTGATACTAATAATAAACTACATTTATGGTGTTTTGTAGTGCAAGGACAAATTGTGAAGCAAAATTCAAATAAAATCAAGTGGAAAATGATAGAGTATATGAAACTAAATTCTTGGGAATAATTATTGATCATAAATTATGTTGGAAACCGCAGATTGAATAAAAAAAGGGACATATTTCCAAATCCATTGCTATTCTTTATAAAGTAAGACACATGCTGAATAAGAAATGTCAGTACATGTTATAGTATTCTTTTATTTTTCCATATCTAACATATTGTGTTGAAGTTTGGGCAAATGTTTATACAACGAACATAGACCCAATAATTAAACTTCAAAAAGGGTAATTAGAATAATATACAAAGCGTGCTACTATGAACCTACAAATCCATCATTGATAACTTCTAATGTGTTAAAACCGCTTGAAATCCCCTTTTGTTATTATACTGTGTTATTATACTAGCGTTGCATCAAAGAAGTGTGGGGATACGTTCAATTACCTCAGATGTGTGTAGAAGTCTCGGAGCTTTCTCTCGTAGAACTGCACTGCCTGAACCACCAGCCGTACAACCTCCTGGCCGTCCCCTGAATACCTCTGGTCTAAAAACACAGCAAAGAAAATTAAAACTAGTTTGATAGAGAACATAACAGCACAAATGGAAAATATGCATATAGAATACAAACCTCTGGGTTTCTCTCTAAGTTTGCGCAGCAGCTCCATGGCCTTTCCCTCACTAAAAACAGAAAGGGATTAGTCACGAAAATGAAATACTTGTACTCTCTCGGATCTCCGCTAAGTAATATTGTATCTACTTCCAGTTTCCGCTGAAACAACACAGTATTTTGCAAATACTCTACAACAAACAGGCATGAGTTTCAATTGGAGAAGGAGGAAAGGGGGGGACTTGCTTGATCGATTTGTTGTGCTTTTAGCATGGGTAAGCAGGATATTATAAACACATAGTGTTTTATTCTGAGAATAAAACAAATGGTTTTTCCTAGCCTATTTGGGCGATACAAAGTGCACTTGGTGGAATCAGTTACTTGCCACAATCTGAATTGTTTTGTGCTTTATTCAATAATTTTCAGTGTGTTACTACATTTACTGGGCACTTTTGCTGTTTCCCTTAAATGGTCGCTTTAAAACAGGTTTGAATGTAGTTTGCTAGTAACTCACAGTGTTTCCAAAGCCTCCCCGCTCCTCCACGGCTGCCGCTGAACGTCCAGAATGTCTTGCTGCAAGTGCATCATCTCTTCTTCTAGTTCACTCACTTGTGGCTGCACACATAGCAACAGTCATTTGGAGAGCAAGTGAGCAAACACACACAAATGTTTTGTTACCTGACCGCAGCTGACAGCAGTCTGCTCCATCTCCCTCCACACTCCCAGCAGTTTCTCTGAAGCTGGACCATTTTCAGTTTTACATTTATACTTTGTTTTAAAACAACAAATTGGGATGTAATGATGTACAAAATTCAAAACCAGTGAAGTTGGCAGGTTGTGTAATTCGTAAATAAAAACAAAAATACAAATCCTTTTCAACTTATATTCAATTGAATGGACTGCAAAGACAATATATTTAATGTCCGAATTGAGAAACTTAATTTTTTGGGAATAATCATTAAGTTAAAATTTAATGGCAGCAACACTTTGCAAAAAAGTTGGGACAGGGTCAAGTTTTACCACTGTGTTACATGGCCTTTCCTTTTAACAACACTCAGTAAACGTTTGGGAACTGAGGAGACCAATTTTTAAGGCTTTTCAGGTGGAATTCTTTCCCATTCTTGCTTGGTACACAGCTTAAGTTGTTCGACAGTCTGGAGTCTCTGTTGTGGTTGTTTAGGCTTCATATTGCGCCACACATTTTCAATAGGAGACAGGTCTGGACAACAAGCAGGCCAGTTTAGTACCTGCACTCTTTTAATATGAAGCCACGCTGTTGTAACACGTGGCTGGGCATTGTCTTGATGAAATAAGCAGGGGCGTCCATGATAACATTGCTTGCTTGGCAACATATGTTGCTCCAAAACCTGTATGTACCTTTCAGCATTAATGGTGCCTTCGCAGATGTGTAAATTACCCATGCCTTGGGCACTAATACACTCCCATACCATCACAGATGTTGGCTTTTGAACTTTATGCCTATAACAATCGGGATGGTTATTTCCCTCTTTGTTCCGAAGGACATGACGTCCACAGTTTCCAAAAACTATTTGAAATGTGGACTTGTCAGACCACAGAACACTTTTCCACTTTATATCAGTCCACCTTAGATGAGCTCGGGCCCAGCGAAGCAGCGGCGCTACTGGGTGTTGTTGATAAATGGCTTTTGCTTTGCGTAGTAGCGTTTTAACTTGCACTTACAGATGTAGCGACAAACTGTGAACGTTAAGAATCTTGTCTTTGCAGTCTATTCAATTGAATATAGGTTGAAAAGGATTAGAAAAGCATTGTATTTGATATTATTTACGATTTACACAACGTGCCAATTTCACTGGTTTAGGGTTTTGTACTACGCATTAGATGACATTAGTTACAGTAGCACACTGTCGTTGTCCAGTAAAGAAGCTTACCAATGCCAGTAGCGGTCTGTTCCTGGTATTTGTCCATGTCTATGTGAAGGCTGGTAGTGAAGAAGTCCAGTTTGGCCATAAGTCT
This sequence comes from Nerophis ophidion, assembly GCF_033978795.1. Taxonomy (NCBI): domain Eukaryota; kingdom Metazoa; phylum Chordata; class Actinopteri; order Syngnathiformes; family Syngnathidae; genus Nerophis; species Nerophis ophidion. Next base: position 22,342,822 of record NC_084611.1, on the reverse strand, counting down.
CTGGTGCATGGACACCATCTCATTCTTCTGCTTAGACAGTGACGAGTTGTGTCTCAGCAAGCTCATACTGGAAAAATAACATTGGCACTGTTAGAGCAAACAGTCCAGAAAGGTTTGTGCTTTACGTGTGTATGTTTTCTACATAGCAGCTTTCTGTCCCTGCTGCAGCCTCTGCCAGTCCTCCTTAAGAGAGCGAATGGTGTGCCACGCCTGGCCACAAGTCCTCCTCAGATGGCTGTAAGTCAGAACGTGCTTGGGGTCATTTTCTAGGCGATAAGAAGAAATACAATGGTTATTTTATTATACTTTGTATTTGCATTGAAATAGCTCATGTTGGCGTATGCATAAACATGTGCACACTCACGGACAAAACATATATTTTCGGGGAAGGTGCGAGGTGTCAACGGGGGCTCGTAACTACAAGAGGAGCGAACAAACAGGAAGACGAGAGGTAAGTCTGTCCGTCGGCCATCTATCTCCTGCAAAGGTATGATGCATTAACACACCGTGTTGTCAAATATTTTGCAAAGAAGGCATCTTGTGATATGAAATGCTATTCTTACGCTGTAATCAATGGCGCACTGTGTGGCTAACGCTTGAGGCTCAAAGGCTAGGCCGGCCTCGAGCAGTAGCTCCTGCTTGGCAGCAGGGATGCTTGTGTCCTCTTCTATCCTCCTCTGCAAGTTAGCCACCGTGTCGTCATCCGTAACAGAGTATGTCAGGATCTTAGCAGTCTTCATATTCAAAACGTGAACGATCTAAAAGTGAAGAACAACAAATGGGATTTAATAAATTTTGGACACTGGTTTCCAAAGAGTGAAATTAGGATAGTTGCAGCAGTTGGAGAAAAACAAAAATAATAATAATTTTAAGGTGAACTGATCCAATTTATATTTTGTACAGTCAGAGAAGAGACCCTCAGGTGTGTTTAAAATTTTGTGAAATGACAATATTTTAGTAGGTCATATTTTAAAAGGGACCAATATTGCAAAACCAACATTGTGTACTTGTTTTTGTGTATTTGGGATCTGCATAAGTCCTGAAAATTTTAAACTATAGACACATGGCTTAGAGATATTAATCAAACAATTTTGCCTTCCTTCATACAATTTGGGACGTTGTTTCTGTTGGTAACGTCAGCGGATAACTCCATATATGTTACCTGAAGAGCTTTGCGCGCGTCCGCTATTGTAGTCCGATTTGTAGGCAATAAGTTACTTATTTTTCTCTATCCTTTTGTTGTGAGACAGACTGGCTTGTACATGCACATGCATCCTCCGCTGTTGCCATTTCTAATACAAAGTAGCGTATAGTTCGGACGTATATCTGTCAGTAGACTCCATATGGAAGCGCTAAAAACTACGAAGTAGCTGACAGGGAGAAAATGCAGTCAAAATGAAGGCCCCTAAATAAGACCGCCCACAAAACGGCAAATTCTGAAAAAACGTTTAGAAAGCGGCTCGAAGATGTCCGTAAAACATATTCCGTGCAACATTTTGATCAAAGAACCACCATTACATGTTATGTAGACCACAATAATTTTTTTTAAATGTCATAATTAAAAGTCATAATATGATTGCTTTAAGTTTGCTTTTATTTTTTTGAATCAATGCATTTTTTTTTCGAATCAGCAAAAAACACTATAAAAGATATACACTTTTAAACCTAGCATATTTTTCAATGATATCATTGCTGCGTATTATGTAAACATATTTAAATAAGAATAAATAAACATAATATTTTATCCACCAGAATATAAGATAGTACTGTATCTCTTTCCCTGAGAAGTCTGAGAATGACATAATTTATATTCTGGGTCTTTAACTGTACATACAAACCATCAAGTTATGCTATATTTCAAAGTGAGACAGAGTTTTTCTCCCTGTCACCCCCTCCACCCCCCAAACACACACACACACACACACACACACACACACATACAAAAGCATCAGGGAATCATAGATCATTCTTATATCCAGGGCAGAACCTTAACTCGGATATGACAAATGCCAAGGTCAAAAATTGGTGGTCCGATAGGAGCTTTGAAAGGATGAAATCATGGTTATCCCAGCACCATACGATAATATAACCTTGAGCAACACAATGAATTTCCGGAATAACAAAAGCTTTTATTGAGGAAGAACTATTATGTGTTATATTAACTAACATCTTTGGCAATCAGAATAGTTTTGTAACAGTCCACTTTTTTTTATTAATATGCAGAAGTTTAGCATATTAAACAATTTTAACATCATTCATTTTCTACCGCGTGTTTCTCTTGGGGTTGCATCGGGGCTATCCCAGCTGCACTCGGGCGGAAGGCAAGATACACCCTGGAAAATTTTGTTTTTATTGCTTTTATTGTCTTTTGTGCCCTGTGCAGCACTTCGGTCAAGGTAAGTTGTTTTAATGTCATGTATAAATAAAGCTCGAACACAGACAGACAGACAACATTCACACGCACATTCACACACTAGGGCCAATTTAGTGTTGCCGATCAACCTATCCCCAGGTGCATGTCTTTGGAAGTGGGAGGAAGCCGGAGTACCCGGAGAGAACCCACGCAGTCACGGAAAGAACATGCAAACTCTACACAGAAAGACACTGAGCCAGGAAATCGAACCCCAAAACCTTAACATCATTAGGACATCAATTTCAAATCTTACAACAATTTAAACTACTACAGGGATTTGAACCCAAGAACTTCTGCTTTGAAACACGAGTCCTTTTGACGCATGCCAACAGTTCTACCGGAAGTCCAAAAGGGAAATCTGTTCCCAGGAATATGTTTGGGGTAAAATTTTATATGAAGCACCTTGGGAAGCCCTACACCCAGCGCGTGTTCTCCGTTTTAGGGCAGGGCAGGCTTGATCTCTGTGAACAGAACCTGACTGAAATGACGCTATGTCAACTGCACATTTTGGATCAGATGATGATTAAAGGGGAACATTATCACCAGATCTATGTAAGCGTTAATATATACCTTGATGGTGCAGAAAAAAGACCATATATTTTTTTAACCGATTTCCAAACTCTAAATGGGTGAATTTTGGCGAATGAAACGCCTTTCTGTTTATCGCTCATGTGGTGATGACGTCAGAACGTGACGTCTCCGAGGTAATACAGCCGCCATTTTCATTTTCAACACATTACAAACACGTCGGTGTGTTGTCGAAGGGTGTAACAACACTAACAGGGAGGGATTCAAGTTGCACCGAAGATGCGAAAGTGTCCGCCGCCAGACCCCCATTGAATGTACCAAAGTGTCTCCACATTTTACGGGCGATGACAGACATGGCACAGAGATGTATGGATAACCTGCAGATGCATTTGCAACTATATTACGTTTCCTTCCACCCACATTTAATGCGAAAAAAACACTTACCAATCGACGAATTTAAGTTGCTCCAGTGTCAAGAGATGCGAAAGTCCTAATCGTTTGGTCCGCACATTTTACCGCCGATGCTAACGCAGCTATTCGGCCATGCTGTGGCTTTGAATAGCGTCAATAGCTATTCGCTCAATAGCTTCAGTTTCTTCTTCAATACTTTCATACTCCAACCATCCGTTTCAATACATGCGTGATCTGTTGAATCACTTAAACCGCTGAAATCCGAGTCTGAATCCGAGCTAATTTCGCTATATCTTGCTGTGGTATTTGCCATTGTTTGTTTACATTGGCAGCACTGTATGACGTCACAGGGAAATGGATAGTCGCATTGGAAATAGCGAAAATCAAGCACTTTAAAGCTTTTTTTAGGGCTATTCCGGGACCGGTAAAATTTTGAAAAAAACTTCAAAAGATACAACAAGGGAACTGATTTTTATTGTTTTTATCCCTTTTGAAATTGTGATAATGTTCCCCTTTAAAGTAAAAGTGGACGTTGTTTGAACCCCATATGCATGACCAAAGATCATATACTGAGAGAGGATGATCTATCGCATGGTGATGTACAGCGCACAAGATGTCCTACATAAAGTATATTTGCATTCGGTCGTATCATTTTCTTTTTGTCACTTAAAAAAAAAATACTAGGATGAGCTGAAGTCTTCAATGGTAGTTACAGCTATGATCCAGGGTAGTCTTATACTCAATATGGTAATTACGCAAGAAACCCAAACAGCACATTTACAGACATCTTAAAACGCTTTATAATTTGAGGAGAGGGAAAAAGAAGATAAACCGGAGTGTAACTCACTTTGAGTTGCAGAATAAGGTCCAGCTGGGAGAAACAGTTGCTGGGCGTGGCTTCAGGATCTTTGCCCCTTTCTTGCGGAGACCATTTAAGCATCAGCCGCAGCCACCTCTCCAGCTTCTCTGCTAAAAGGCTGAAACACAACATAATAGGTCAGATATAGTACCTATTTTTTTCATGACAGCCTTTGATATGTGTCACCTGTTAAGGTTGTTGGGCTGAGGAATATGCCTGGCGAAGCGGACAACACCAGAAAGGTCCTCATAGACAACAATATCACTGTCTTGCTTCATTCGTAGTTTATTGTGCCTGAAAATTAGAAGAAAAGCTTTGGGTAAGAAAATCATCATGTAGGTCATTTCCTTTAGTACAACTGCATGATAAAATAGGTAAGGCAAGGGAAGGGAAGTTTATTGAGAGCACAATTTCTATGCAATATGCTTTCCAGTTAAATGAAATTACAAGTAGCCGAAAAAACTGATCATAATTATTCAAATTGAAATCAAAGAGTGCAGATAAAATACTTTCAGTTGTCATATACACAGCTGAAAAAAAGTGTTTACAGCCTGGATTTGAACATTGTCAACGTTGAAGCCTAAATGAAAGACCGTTCCAATTTATAGCAGCAAAAAATTGAAACACAGCCTCACAATTTTAGTCCTAATGCTGAACACCAATAGGAGACTAGAAAGGTAAGGTCTAAAACAGGGGTCTCAGACATGTTATTGTGCGGCCCCCGCCTTAATATGAATGTTTAACGTTAGTGTGGCCCGCAAGTTTTGTATGAATGCCGCTTGACAGCGTTGTGTGCGGAGCTGAAGGAATCTACCAATCACGGTGTGGTATATGGCTCTTGAAGGCCGAACATTGACGTCACTTGCGTGATGCAAGCAGAGGAACCCTTCCGCCTCCCATTTGCTCCAAACAGAGACGATTTTTGTTATTTGGGTCCAAAATGTCTCAATCAATGTTCTGGATTGCCTACCCCTGCGTTAGTGGAAAAGCGGCAAATGAGTGAAAGCAAAAGAAACGTTGCCACGGAGACGAGGGTTTTCTAACGTGCCTGGCTGAAGTCGCACCGCAACATCTGTCCGTCAGTAATACCGTGAGTAATAACATTGCCCAATAACCTAGACCAGTGGTTCTCAAATGGGGGTATGCGTACCCCTGGGGGTACTTGAAGGTATGCCAAGGGGTACGTGAGATTTTTTTAGAAATACTCTAAAAATAGCAACCATTCAAAAATCCTTTATTAATATATTTATTGAATAATACTTCAACAAAATATGAATGTAAGTTCATAAACTGTGAAAAGAAATGCAACAATACAATATTCAGTGTTGACAGCTAGATTTTTTTGTGGACATGTTCCATAAATATTGATGTTAAAGATTTCTTTTTTTGTGAAGAAATGTTAAGAATTAAGTTCATGAATCCAGATGGATCTCCATTACAATCCCCAAAGAGGGCACTTTAAGTTGATGATTACTTCTATGTGTAGAAATCTGTATTTATAATTGAATCACTTGTTTATTTTTCAACAAAATTTTAGTTATTTTTAAATGCTTTTTTCCAAATAGTTCAAGAAACACCACTACAAATAAGCAATATTTTGCACTGTTATACAATTTTATAAAACAGAAACTGATGACATAGTGCTGTATTTTTGCTTCTTTATCTCTTTTTTTCCAACCAAAAATGCTTTGCTCTGATTAGGGGGTACTTGAATTATAACGATGTTCACACGGGGTACGTCACTGAAAAAAGGTTGAGAACCACTGACCTAGACCAATCCAAACCGTTATTTGTTTTTTTTAATTTAATTTGCATTGCCTCATTTTGTTCATTCATATTTTGATTTTATTTTGTGTTGAAAATAAAAATAAAGACATTTAAAAAAAAAATTTTAAGAAATCTTTTCTTGCGGCCTTGCCTCACCCAGACTCTGCATCCAGTGGCCCCCAGGTAATATGAGTCTGAGACCCCTGATCTAAAACAACCAACAACCATAATAATGTCAAACTTAGTACCAGTCAATACAACAAAATACCACCATATAACATTCATACATAATCTTTATTATTACAAACCCCGTTTCCATATGAGTTGGGAAATTGTGTTAGATGTAAATATAAACGGAATACAATGATTTGCAAATCTTTTTCAACCCATATTCAATTGAATGCACTACAGAGACAAGATATTTGATGTTCAAAGTCATAAACTTTATTTTTTTTTTGCAAATAATAATTATATTAGAATTTCATGGCTGCAACACGTGTCAAAGTAGTTGGGAAAGGACATGTTCACCACTGTGTTACATCACCTTTTCTTTTAACAACACTCAATAAACGTTTGGGAACTGAGGAAACTAATTGTTGAAGCTTCGAAAGTGGAATTCTTTCCCATTCTTGTTTTATGTAGAGATTCAGTCGTTCAACAGTCCGGGGTCTTCGCTGTCGTATTTTATGCTTCATTATGGGCCACACATTTTCGATGGGAGACAGGTCTGAACTGCAGGCGGGCCAGGAAAGTACCCGCACTCTTTTACTACGAAGCCACGCTGTTGTAACATGTGGCTTGCTGAAATAAGCAGGGGCGTCCATGATAACGTTGCTTGGATGACAACATATGTTGCTCCAAAACCTGTATGGATCTTTCAGCATTAATGGTGCCTTCACAGATCTGTAAGTTACCCATGCCTTGGGCACTAATGCACCCCCATACCATCACAGATGCTGGCTTTTGAACTTTGCGCCTATAACAATCCGAATGGTTGTTTTCCTCTTTGTTCTGGTGGGCAGCAGCGTTTCAGGATATTGTTGATAAATGGGTTTTGCTTTGCATAGTTGAGTTTTAACTTGCACTTACAGATGTAGCGACCAACTGTAGTTACTGACAGTGGTTTTATGAAGTGTTCCTGAGCCCATGTGGTGAAATCCTTTACACACTGATGTCGGTTTTTGATGCAGTACCGCCTGAGGGATCAAAAGTCCGTAATATCAATGCTTATGTGCAGTGATTTCTCCAGATACTCTGAACTTTTGGATGATTTTACGGACCACAGATGGTAAAATCCCTAAATTCCTTGCGATAGCTCGTTGAGAAATGTTGTTCTAAAACTGTTCGACAATTTGCTTACAAAGTGGTGACCCTCACCCCATCCTTGTTTGTGAATTACTTAGCATTGCATGGAAGCTGCTTTTATACCCAATCATGGCACCCACCTGTTCCCAATTAGCCTGCACACCTGTGGGATGTTCCAAATAAGTGTTTGATGAGCATTCCTCAACTTTATCAGTATTTAGTGCCACTTTTCCCAACTTCTTTGTCACGTGTTGCTGGCATCAAATTCTAAAGTTAATGATTATTTGCAACAAAAAAAAATTGTTATCAGTTTGAACATCAAATATGTTGTCTTTGTAGCATATTCAACTGAATATGGGTTGAAAATGATTTGCAAATCGTTGTTTTCTGTTTATATTTACATCTAACACAATTTCCCAACTCATATGGAAACGAGGTTTGTAGATCTCTGGAACCATTATTGACTCATTTTTTTCAATACTTCTGAATCTAAGAATGTGTTGCAACCCAAACTGCCCTCAGGTTTTATATCTTTCATTAAGGTTAACAGTGAAGGACAAGTCATTGATGTTGGCACAACCCACATATCCTGCAATTCTTCATGTTGGCCACTTCTGTTTATTCATGTGTTTCTTGCATGCTCGATCCCAGTCACGTAACTAGGGTAAGGGTTAAGAAAACTAAAGAATAAATATGAATTGTATGTATGCAACCCCTCAATTTGTAAGAGGAGGAAAAAAAGAGCATTATGACAAGTGAAATAATGGTGATATTACCAGGGAACAGGTTGCCAGGTTGGCAAAAAGGGGCGAAATCCTGTGATGCATTCAAACACCAACGTTCCGAAGCTCCAATAGTCTACAGTGACCGTATACTTCTGCCTTTCGATGAGCTCTGGAGCCTGGAAGTTAGGAATCACTGAGGAGGAGGTCAAGCAGGACAAGCACATGAGGTTACCTGTCAGTGGTGTCTGACTTACCAAGTACTGAAGCGTTCCCACAAACGAGGTGCAAAGACTGCTTTGATCCAGCTCCTTTGCATACCCAAGGTCGATGATCTTGTGGATCAACTGAAGTCCAGAAAAAGCACTTTAAGTTTAAAACAAACATACCTTTTTTTGTATTTTGATTAACAAGTATATTGCACAACAAAGCAGCAACATAACCAATGTTGTGATGATTAATTCTTCTGCTAATCTGATAAAACAACTGAACTAAAAGTGTAACAAATTACTTTAACACCCAAAACAGCTGAGTTGCACAACCTACATTTTAAAGTGCAACCTTAAAAGAACTGGATGCTGTCAACTCGTTACACTTCAAATGCATCTACTGCTATTTTGTGGAGTTAATTAAAAAGTGTGGGAGGTTGCCTGCAGCCATGGCTGTCAATACCAATGTTTTTATCCCGACTTTAATTTGAAAATGTAGTAAATGCTTTTGAAGACCACCAAAAAACAAAAAAAACAACTTAAAAAATTGGCCACAGCATAACTAATTTTTGGCCTAACTATATCTATGAGTATACATTCTATGTAATTTTGTTACTTGTTGATTATGTTCCTTCCTGTCACTTCAGGTTCAAGTCACTACTCACACATTTCCCTGAAATGCTTCACCCGTGTTTTTTCTCCTTTTTTAATATCCTGGGCTGTCCTCTAACACAACATAAATTTGGTTCAAATGGTTTATACCTGGACACTCTATTGTAATAACAAGTCCTCTAAAATGTCTCTTCACACATACAGGTACATGTAGTTGTCGACTGTATACTTCATCTCCATACTGTTTCTTAGATAATATTCCACCAGAAGAAGGATATAGTCCATGGGTTATGTAACCTCATAAAAAGGAGGCCCAAAAACAAAGATAAGACCAATCTCAACAAAAACCTTATAAGTACAGTGATAAATTGAGGGATTTGTTTTTCCGTCATAAAGTCATGCTGAGACACTTAGTTAAAATCATGCCATCCACTGTCAAGTTAAAAGGCTAAAACCCAAACTGATTTTTGTGGTTTGATGCGTGTCAACTCACCCTCTTCTCTCCCTGCTGTAAGACAATATTTTCAGGTTTCAGATCCCTGTGGATGATGCGCTTCTTGTGGAGGTACGTCAACGCTGAAGCTGAGAAAAAGAAAGAAAAACAAAAATGTGAGCAATTTATGATTTGATTACAGATCTTTCATTACAGAAACCTACAGAGAATTATGGTTCTGATAATTGATATCATACAATGAGCCTTTTTGACAAGCCTTTCCCTGGCTTTTCTTGTGACATCATAGCACATGCAAACTAAATGGTAAATGGGCTATACTTGTATAGCGCTTTTCTACCTTTAACGTAGGGCTGGGCGATGTGGCCTTTTTTTAATATCTCGATATTTTAAGGCCATATCGCGATACACGATATATATCTCAATGTTTTGCCTAAGCCTTGAATGAACACTTGATGCATATAATCACACCAGTATGATGATTCTATGTGTCTACATTAAAACATTCTTCTTCATACTGCATTAAGATATGCTCATTTCAAACTTTCATGCAGAGAAGGAAATCACAACTAAGTCAATTGACCAAAACTGTATTTATCAAACAGTTATCAAGCAGTGACACAAACGTTCATGTAATTTCCAAAACAGAAAGTGCAAGATTGTCAGAGACATTTTAAGTGTCAAATAAAATTGAACCGCATAATAGGAAGTCAAATAGTGTCCGTCCTTCGCTATGTGGTGTCAGGTCTGGAATCATGTTTTTGTTTAAGTCATGTTCTGTTTTGTTTTTGGACACTCAGTTCCTTCTTTTTCACTCCTGTTTTGTCACCATAGCAACCATTAGTTTCACCTGTTTCACATTTTGAGTCACGCGCCTATTTTCACTAATCACCACAGCATTATTTAAACCTGTAGTTTCCAGGTAGTCAGCCTGGCGACATCACCTCCTTCACACCCTCGATCACCTTCTACGCACTTTGTAATCCATACCAAGGATCCATGTCCCGTTCTTTTCCGTTCCAAGTAAGTTTTCTCGTTATTTATGCCATAGTGCAAGTTTTTATTTTCACAGCCAAGTTTTTGTACCTCCTTGTGAGCACCTTTTGTTTGTTCCTTTTTTTGAGTGTTAAAATTAAATACTGTTCGTACCTTCGTCCGCTGTCCGACCCAGTCGTTTTGCACCTCGGGAAAGCAAACCCCACCACAGTCCAAGTCTTGACATGTGGTAGGTTACTACGGATGTTATCAAATTCTGTTGTTTCATACGGTGTTGATCTGGAAATGTTTGCCTCAGCATTTTGATGGTGTGGGCGTGTGGCACCAAACGGAGATGTTGAAATGCGGAGTATGCAATCTTCATTCACTAGCAGGTGACCTTTCAAATGATGATACATATTAGCAATAATGCTACTTTTGGTAGCAACGCTTTTGGCCCACCCTTGACAAATTACGGTTGTCTGTTTGACATATTCCCACTTGAAGCCACACCACCGCCAGACGATGGACCCGCTGCTGTTTTTCTTGGGAATTAATTCTTCCTTCATTCGCACCTTCTTTCTCTCGTATTACCACTTGCACGGCTCTGCTAGCAGCACAGCTAACGTTACGCATTCCACTACCTCTTTGTTCCGCAAGGGCGTATACATACGTGACAAAATGTGACGTGTGTAAGAAGGTGCGCTTGCTTGTCTGTGAGAAGGAGAGACAGGAAAGAGTGAGAAGAGCCTGTAATGTATTGCCCGCAGCTAAAAGCAACTGCGTGAGAACGTATACTTGAATATCACGCTTTAGTCAATTTGCGGATGAGGGGACAGGGCTGCGGAGCTGGCACTGAGCGCCAGAACGGAGAGGCTTTGCGGTGTCTTGGCTGGGTGAGCAGGTGTCGGACACCTCAGTCTCCTTGGACGAATCCTCGCTCATCCATGCGGACTGGACACTGGCCAATAATTGGTTTGCGGCCCAGAGTGGAGTCGGCTCTCTTGGTTGCTTTGTTGGGTCTGCTCCTGTCTCTGGCCATGCTCCCTCCACCCCAGCGGACGATGGCGTGGAACACCGCAGAGGCCACCACAGTGTGTATATTTCTTTTCGTTTTTATTCATAGCTGCATGTAGAAGTGGCTGGTTGTATCCACTGCTTTAATGTCTTTAATGTCCTTTGTCTTGTTTGATGTTTCCCTCTTACACACATGTAAGAGGGATGTGTACTATGGCTATGAGTTGTTGTTGTTTTTTTCCCTTGGCCTCAGTCTGGACCCCCTAGCCAGGGCTCAGGCTTTTTTCATTATATTTTATTTTATTTTATTCTTCTATTTTTTTCTCCCATTCCTCCGACTTGTTTACTTGTATCTCACCTTTTTTGTAAGGGGCGCTGGAAGCCGGCAGACCCGTCAGCGATCCTGTTCTGTCTCCCTGTAACGTTTGTCTGATCTTGAATTTGATTGTGCTGAAAATTTTAATTTTCCTGAAGGAATAAATACAGTATTATCTAATTTAATCTAATCTAATTTCTATATATCGCACAAAGACAAACCTGCGATATATCGTGTATATCGATATATCACCCAGCTCTACTTCAAGGTATTCAAAGCGGTTTGACACTATTTCCACATTCACCCATTCAAACACACATTCACACACTGATGGCGGGAGCTGCCATGTAAGGCCCTAACCACGACCCATGAGGAGCAAGGGTGAAGTGTCTTGCTCAAGGACACAACGGATGTGACGAGGTTGGTAGTAGGTGGGGATTGAACCAGGAAACTTCAGGTTGGTGGCACGGCCACTCTCCCAACAGTCCCCAACTATTTCCCATTGTTTTGCCAACGTTACACATAATATTTATGAGTACCTCCCGCATTTATCCACTTATTCGATTCCTTTTTTTTTACATTTTCCCCACAGTTGCTGCTTTAAATTTTCTGGTTGGCTAAATGATCACATGGTTGGGGTTATAGTACAGCTGTTTTGGTTTAGTATACAAGTAAACATTTGCAAATTGTATTTTTAAGTTAGCAAAGATTCATTCAGATTTAAGAGGGGGAAAACATCCACCCATCCCTCCATCCATCCATGACTAGTTAGCTCAATGGGTAATGCTGCTTATCTGCTCTCTAAACAAGGGTCAGACTTCAAATCCTCGTCAGGGTGAATGCAACCATGTGTCATACTTTTTATGAAATATGATTTATACAATATTTGCATTATTATGTTTATATTATTTTATTAAATGAAACCGCTGTCACAATCTACTATGACACAGGTTTGGCCTTTTCTTTGTTTTTATTTCTATTCAGGTCTTGAGTTCCTAACGATACGTTCCATTTACCTCAGATGTTGGAAGCCCCGGTTACGAGATCGGAAATCAAGATTACCACATCCACGAAAGCTATTTTTGCACTTGCCTTGTCTGAATATAAACAACTTATGGGAAAATAGTCACTCTTTCTGTAAGCTTCAAACCCGGTGGACACAGAGGCAGCACAGACGCTATGTCTAGCAATGTTGAACTTAAAAAACACATGAAATGAATTTAGTTTTACACTGTGAAAGAATACAACATATAAAGACTAAACAATACATTGTATATGGCTGATTTAGTGCGACAAAAACAAATCATAAGAGTTCATTTTAGAAGACGGATTATAGAAGTGTTTATCATTGTTTACATCCCAATGAGGCATATGCATCACAACCCTTCTATATGGCTGTGAAACATGGACAATCTATGCTCTCTATTTCAAAATGCTGGCGGAATTTCAAATACGGTGTTTACATCCATCCATCCATCCCTCCATTTTCTTCCATTTATCCAAAGTCGAGTCGCGGGGGCAGTAGCCTAAGCAGAGAACCCAAACTTCCCTCCCCCCAGCCATTTCGTCCAGCTCCTCCAGGGGAAACTTGTGACGGTCCCAGGCCAGCCGGGTGACAGAGTCTTCCCAACGTGTCCTGGGTCTTCTCCGTGGCCTCCTTCGGGTTGGATGTGCTCATAGCATCTACTCAGGTAGGCGTCCAGGAGGCATCCTGACCAGATGCCGGAACAACCTCATTTGGCTCCTCTCGATGTGGAAGAGCAGCTGCTTTACTTTGAGCTCCTCCTGGATGACAGAGCTTCTCACCATATCTCTAAGGTAGAGCCCCGCCACCCGACTCAGTAAAAACTCCTTTCAGTCATAACCCAATGCTCATGACCATAGGTGAGGATGTGAACGTAGATCGACCGGTAAATTGAGAGCTTTGCCTTCCGGCTCAGCTCTTTCTTTACCACAACGGATCGATAAAGTGTCTGCATTACTGAAGGCACCGATCTGGCTGTCAATCTCACGATCCACTCTTCCCTCACTAGTGAACAAGACTCCGAGGTACTTGATCTCCTCCACTTGGGGCAAGATCTCTTCCCCAACCCGTAGATGGAACTCCACCCTTTTCCGGGCGAGAACCATGGACCCGGACCGGGAGGTGCTGATTCTCATCACAATCACTTCACACTCGGCTGCAAAACGATCCAGTGAGAGCTGTACATCCTGGCCAGATGAAGTCATTAGGACCCCATCATCTGCAAAAAGCAGAGACCCAATCCTGCAGCCACCAAACCGGATCCCCTCAACGCCCTGACTCCGCCTAGAAATTCTGTCCATAAAAGTTATGAACAGAATCGCTGACAAAGGGCAGCCCAGGCAGAGTCCAACCCTCATTGAAAATGCGTCCGACTTACTGCCAGCAATGGGGACAAAACTCTGACACTGATCATACAGGGAGCGGACCGCCACAATCAGTTCCCACAGGACTTCCCGAGGGCCACGGTTGAATGTCTTCTCCCGGTCCACAAAGCACATGTAGACTGGTTAGGCAAACTCCCATGGACCTTCAAGGACCCTGCCGATAGTATAGAGCTGGTCCACAGTTCCAAGACCAGGACGAAAACCACACTGCTCCTCCTGAATCCAAGGTTCGACTATCCGACATAGCCTCCTCTCCAGTAAACCTGAGTAGACCTTACCAGGAAGGCTAAGGAATTTGATCCCACTATATTTAGAACACAATCTTGCAGAGTCTTGTCTACCAAGACAGCCCCACAGCATCCAGAGCCTTAAGTAACTCCGGGCGGACCTCATCCACCCCCGCCTTGCCACTGAGGAGCATTTTAAATACCTTGGAAACCTCAGCATCAGAAATAGGAGAGCTTACCACAGATTCCCAAGTCATTGCTTCCTCATATGAAGATGCGTTGTTGGGATTAAGGAGGTCTTCGAAGTATTTCCTCCACCGATCCACAACATCCGCAGTCGAGGTCAGCAGCACACATCCTCACCATACATGATGTTGACAATGCACTGCTTCCCCTTCTTGAGGCGGCGGCTGGAGGTACAGAATTGCTTCGAAGCCGTCCGGAAATCATTTGCCATGGCTTCCCCGAACTCCTCCCATGTCCGAGTTTTTGCCTCCACTCTGAGATGTTGTTTGGTGCGTAAGCACAAACAACAGCCAGGACCCATACCCCACTCGAAGGCGAAGGGAAGCTACCACCTCGTCTACTGAGTTGAAGTCTAACATGCAGGCTTTAAGCCGGGGGGGGGGAGGCAACAGGAATTTACACCCCAGCCCGTCGCCTCTAACTGTGTGCAACACCAGAGTGGAAGAGAGTCCAGCTACTCTCGAGAGAACTGGTTCCAGAGCCCTTGCTGTGTTTTGTAAGGACTCCGACTATATCTAGCCGTAACTTTTCCACCTCGCGCTCCAGCTCAGGCTCCCTTCCCCCCAGCGTGGTGACGTTCCACGTCTCAAGAGCTAGCTTATGTAGCTGAAGATCAGAACGTCATGTGCCCTGCCTTCGGCTGCCGCCCAGCTCACACTGCACCCAAACCTCTATGGCCCTCTTATGAGTGGTGAGCCGATTGGAGGGGGGACCCATGCTGCCTCTTTGGGCCACCAGACGCTCCCCATCCACCCCCACCTCTGCACCTGGCTCCAGAGGGGGGCCCAGTGACGCACGTCCGGGCGAAGGAAATCAGACTCCTTGTTTGTTTTTTTTAGTCATACACACATTCACACACTAATGGCTGGAGCTGCCATGAGAGACACTAACCACGACCCATCAGGAGCAAGGGTGAAGTGTCTAGCTCAAGGACAAAACGGACGTGACTAGGTTGGTAGAAGGTTGGGATCGAACCAGGAACCCTCCGGTTGCTGGCACGGCCACTCTCCCAACCCCGTCACGACGTCCCCCAGGAGCTGGTATCATGCATTGCCAATTAAGATGGCTTGGCCATGTCATCCGAATGCCAGCCAACCGCCTTCCATACAAAATTTTGTAAACCTGCTCCACCTTGGCTGCCGCTCAAACTCTTCCTAAATAAGTGCAACATACAGCCTACTGCCTCTTCGGACTGCTCTACCTGGCATAGACTATGCCGTCAAGGAGTAAAAGCTGCAGAGGAGAACAGACAAAAAACCCCTATGGCGAAAAGAGAAAGGCCATGTCTGCGGCCATGTCTGCAGCTGCCCGATCGGGTCAGGTCTACAGTTGTCACGTCTGTGGCAGGCAGTGTGCATTGTGCATTGGGCTGCATTAAAGAGTGGCAGAGGTCATCATCTGTCACGATAGACTCCCTAAAGCAAACATATATATACATATATATATAAACGCATGCTTACCTTAGCTAAAGCTAAATATAACTCAAATCTCATCCACCATAATAAAAACGATCCTAAATTTTTGTTTAGTACGGTAGCATCGCTAACCCAACAAGGGACCCCTTCCAGTAGCTCAACCCACTCAGCTGATGACTTTATGCAATTCTTTAGTAAGAAAATTGAAGTCATTAGAAAGGAGATTAAAGACAATGCGTCCCAGCTACAACGGGGTTCTATTAACACCGATACGATGGTATATACGGCGGATACTGCCCTCCAAAATAGTTTCTCTCGTTTTGAGGAAATAACATTAGAGGAATTGTTACAACGTGTAAATGGAATAAAACAGACAACATGTTTACTTGACCCTCTCCCTGGGAAACTGATCAAGGAGCTCTTTGTATTATTAGGTCCATCAGTGCTAAATATTATAAACTTATCACTCTCCTCGGGCACTGTTCCCCTAGCATTCAAAAAAGCGGTTATTCATCAACTACTTAAAAGACCTAACCTCGATCCTGACCTCATGGTAAACTACCGACCGGTGTCTCACCTTCCCTTTATTTCAAAAATCCTCGAAAAAATTGTTGCGGAGCAGTTAAATGAACACTTAGCGTCTAACAATCTATGTGAAACCTTTCAATCCGGTTTCAGGGCAAATCACTCCACGGAGACAGCCCTCGCAAAAATGACTAATGATCTATTGCTAACGATGGATTCTGATGCGTCATCTATGTTGCTGCTCCTCGATCTTAGCGCTGCTTTCGATACCGTCGATCATAATATTTTATTAGAACGTATCAAAACACGAATTGGTATGTCAGACTTAGCCCTGTCTTGGTTTAACTCTTATCTTACTGATAGGATGCAGTGTGTCTCCCATAACAATGTGACCTCGGACTACGTTAAGGTAACGTGTGGAGTTCCCCAGGGTTCGGTCCTTGGCCCTGCACTCTTCAGCATCTACATGCTGCCACTAGGTGACATCATACGCAAATACGGTATTAGCTTTCACTGTTATGCTGATGACACCCAACTCTACATGCCCCTAAAGCTGACCAACACGCCGGATTGTAGTCAGCTGGAGGCGTGTCTTAATGAAATTAAACATTGGATGTCCGCTAACTTCTTGCAACTCAACCACAAAAAAACGGAAATGCTGATTATCGGTTCTGCTAGACACCGAACTCTATTTAATAATACAACTCTAACATTTGACAACCAAACAATTAAACAAGGCGACACGGTAAAACATCTGGGTGTTATCTTCGACCCAACTCTCTCCTTTGAGGCACACATGAAAAGCGTTACTAAAACGGCCTTCTTTCATCTCTGTAATATCGCTAAAATTCGCTCCATTCTGTCCACTAAAGACGCTGAGATCATTATCCATGCGTTTGTTACGTCTCGCCTCGACTACTGTAACATATTATTTTCAGGTCTCCCCATGTCTAGCATTAAAAGATTACAGTTGGTACAAAATGCGGCTGCTAGACTTTTGACAAGAACAAGGAAATTTGATCACATTACGCCTGTACTGGCTCACCTGCACTGGCTTCCTGTGCACTTAAGATGTGACTTTAAGGTTTTACTACTTACGTATAAAATACTACACGGTCTAGCTCCATCCTATCTTGCCGATTGTATTGTACCATATGTCCCGGCAAGAAATCTGCGTTCAAAGGACTCCGGCTTATTAGTGATTCCCAAAGCCCAAAAAAAGTCTGCGGGCTATAGAGCGTTTTCCGTTCGGGCTCCAGTACTCTGGAATGCCCTCCCGGTAACAGTTCGAGATGCCACCTCAGTAGAAGCATTTAAGTCTCACCTTAAAACTCATTTGTATACTCTAGCCTTTAAATAGACTCCCTTTTTAGACCAGTTGATCTGCCCTTTCTTTTCTTTTTCTTCTATGTCCCACTCTCCCTTGTGGAGGGGGTCCGGTCCGATCCGGTGGCCATGTACTGCTTGCCTGTGTATCGGCTGGGGACATCTCTGCGCTGCTGATCCGCCTCCGCTTGGGATGGTTTCCTGCTGGCTCCGCTGTGAACGGGACTCTCGCTGCTGTGTTGGATCCGCTTTGGACTGGACTCTCGCGACTGTGTTGGATCCATTGTGGATTGAACTTTCACAGTATCATGTTAGACCCGCTCGACATCCATTGCTTTCCTCCTCTCCAAGGTTCTCATAGTCATCATTGTCACCGACGTCCCACTGGGTCATTAATGTCACCGATGTCCCACTGGGTGTGAGTTTTCCTTGCCCTTATGTGGGCCTACCGAGGATGTCGTGGTGGTTTGTGCAGCCCTTTGAGACACTAGTGATTTAAAGCTATATAAGTAAACATTGATTGATTGATTGATATATATATATATATATATATATATATATATATATATATATATATATATATATATATATATATATATATATATATATATATATATATATATATATATATATATATATATATATATGTCTTAATTAGATTATCCAGAGAATAGTGCTCGGTACTGTGGTAGAGCGCAATATATGTATGTGTGGG
Source organism: Nerophis ophidion (assembly GCF_033978795.1). Taxonomy (NCBI): domain Eukaryota; kingdom Metazoa; phylum Chordata; class Actinopteri; order Syngnathiformes; family Syngnathidae; genus Nerophis; species Nerophis ophidion. Next base: position 22,324,374 of record NC_084611.1, on the reverse strand, counting down.
AAAAAAAATCACAAGACTACTTCATCTCTACAGAACTGTTTCATGGGGGGTTCCCTCAGTGGCAATCTCCTGATGATTGAGAGAACCCCTCATGAAACAGTTCTGTAGAGATGAAGTAGTCTTGTGATTTTTTTCCCCACACATACACATACACACACATATATAACACATATATATATATATATATATATATATATATATATATATATATATATGTATATGTATATATATACATTTGTATATATATACATATACATATATATATATATATATATATATATATATATATACATATATACATACATATGAGGTGGCCACTTGTCCAGGGTGTACACCGCCTTCCGCTTGATTGTAGCTGAGATAGGCTCCAACACCCCCCACGACCCCGACAGGGGATAAGAGGGGCGGCATGGCGTAGTGGGTAGACCGGCCGTGCCAGAAACCTGAGGGTTGCAGGTTCGCTTCCCACCTATTGACATCCAAATCGCCGCCGTTGTGTCCTTGGGCAGGACACTTCACCCTTGCCCCCGGTGCCGCTCACACTGGTGAATGAATGATGAATGAATGATTGGTGGTGGTCGGAGGGGCCGTAGGCGCAGACTGGCAGCCACGCTTCCGTCAGTCTAACCCAGGGCAGCTGTGGCTACAGAAGTAGCTTACCACCACCAGGTGTGAATGAATGATGGGTTCCAACTTTTCTGTGAACGCTTTGAGTATCTAACAATAGAAAAGCGCGATAAAAATCTAATCCATTATCATTATTATTATTAAAATAGATGGATGGATGGATATATACAGTATATACATATGATATATTTGACTGTTGTCAGTGAACAGCTTATATAGCAGGATAGATTTAATATCCAGTGAAAATTACACACGTTGACTTAAAGTGTACTTAATCTGTACACATTAAAATGTAAATGTTTTGTCTACCAAATGTTACAAAATGTGAAACTACGTCAAAGAGTGCGTAGGGTGTCGCGTAAGCATGCGTACAGGTTTTCATTATTACCGTGTTGTAGGAAAAGATGAAAGGGGCTCAGTCAGTATCAGGAAACACCCATCAGTGTGTAACAGGAAAAGCCTTTTCTGTGTCTTTTACTAAATGTCAAAATGTGTTTGAGTTAGGTGACCAAGTCCACATGCTGCACTGAGCGTGCTTACAGTATATTGCGAAAGAGAGAGCCGTCGTCCAATCGATGACGTACGCTTTTGCCTCAGTGTGAGCTGTTCCCATGGTGACTAAGTGCTGTGGTTTAGGGTCACCAATGACATCATAAAACAGGGCACAAGGACCTTCGCTTTGAAATGACAGGAAACGAATCACCCAGCAAGCTCATTCAGACGCATAATTAATCAAACAATAGTTGCTCTTTGACAAAAGTCACTTGGTGATACTCACAAATGTCGCACAACAAAATCAAAACGGAGCCCTCTCGCATTCCACAGCAGTTCTCCAAGACGTTCAGATACTACGGAGGGAAAAGGGGGACAGTCAGGCAAGAATAAGGACCTTCTTGTCATATGAAACTGTCCTCCTTGTGATTTAGAGCATGTCCTCATTTCATCGCCATTACAGAGCTATTTTCCATCCATTAAGTATATTGTGTTCTTGACGGATCAGCGATGCAAGATCCGAGCAGACAACCCAATAATTGACTCCAAATTGTTGATCTTGGTTCGTCTTGTAGAGAAGAAAAAAATCTGCGATTTTCTTTCCAACTGATTTATTTGATGTTTTTACGGATAAAATGCCTGTGAGGATAGGATTTAAATCTCTAATCCAATCCAATTTGCTTTTGTTTTTTCGAAACTGAGATATTAAAAATGCCATGGACTTGTGGTTCTTGATAGTTAGAATGTTGTTTTTCTCTGCACGGCCTTAGCTGCACACTCACTGGTTTCAAATAGAAAACAGGCTCCAAAATTGCTAACCAAAACAAATTCCAATACAGCACTAAATTATGGCATTACCGTATTGACCCAACATATTTGTTTTTAAGACAAACTCAAAAACAACTTAGCAGATAGTTAAAGTTTCTGCCTCATTGATGACAAGTACTTTTCCTGTTGCCTCGTTTGCTAACTTGCCCAACCTGTGAGACACTGTGTCGCAGGTGCGTCTCTCAAGGGCACTGGTATATGAGCAGAAAAGGGAAGAAAAGCTCTGATTTGCTTCAACTGAAGGTAATTTAGGCCCTAAATAATATGTCAAGCAAAAACACTTCATTTTTACAGATTTCTTTTTGGGAAATTCCAATCTTATATTTGCGTCAATACGATAGTATGGTGCAGGGGTCGGCAACGTTTACCACTCAAAGAGCCATTTTGACCCGTTTCACAAAATAAAGAAGACAATGGGAGCTGCAACCATTTTCGCGAATATCTGCTGGTGGTCACCCAGATAACAATAATAAGGGCGTGCTATGAAGCCATTGCCTTTGACGCCTTCTACAACATGAACAAACAGCTTGGCCGTCCAGTAACATGTTGTATGTGGCTTCTGCATATACACCTACGAGATTGCAAGGCATACTGGGTGATAGAGGTTACACTGACGGTTGTGATATAAACACCTTTAATACTCTTACTAATATGCACCACACTGTGAACCTACACCAAACAAGAATGACAAACATTTCGGGAGAACATCCTCACAGTAACACATTATAAAGGCAACATAACAATTACCCAGAATTCCGTGCATCCATGACTCTTCCAGACTATATTACACCCCCCCGCTAGCACCAAACCCTGCCCCCACCCACCCATTCGTGCGTCGGTTGAGGTGGGCGGGGTTGAGGGCGCGGGGGTGTATAATATAGCCTGGAAGACTCATGGATGCACGGGATTCTGGGTAATTGTTATGTTGTGTTTATAATGTGTTACTGTGAAGATGTTCTCCTGAAATGTGTTTGTCATTCTTGTTTGTTGTGGGTTCACAGTGTGGCGCATATTAGTAAGATTGTTAAAGTTGTTTATATCACAACCTTCAGTGTAACCTGTATCACCAAGTATGCCTTGCAATCTCGTACATGTGACGATAGAAGCGCGAAATGCATGCTTCCGGCTGGCACGCAGACAGCATAGCATAGTATGGCGTAAAGGCGGGCGCGATGGCATGTTGTAGAGGACGTTAAAAGTATATCCATTAAAAGTAAATCCATCACGGCACGCCCTCAATATTGTAGTCCGAGTGAAAATCGGAGAATGTTGTCCCCGGGTGATGTCAAGGAGAGGCACCGAAATCCGGAATCCCCCCGTAACAATCAGGGGGTCGGCTATTATGCAGTGAGCCACATCAGAGCGGCCAAATACATCTGGTATAGTGCAAGTCCAAGCCCAATGCAACATAGCTTTTTACATCAAAACATCACCATCTCATATTTGTACCTTTCTCAGATCTCCTCCCTGGCAGTACTCCATTGCCAACAGTGGCAGGTCATTGGTGGCCACAAGCTTTTGCATCCCTTCAGGAACCTCCCTTGCCGCCACCACATTAGCATGATCCAACCTGAGTGTGTCAAGACATGTTTTGTCATTTAAACAGTATTGTGAAGGTCTTTTAATATGACGTGTATTGAACAGGATAAATCCAAATAAAGTCATTGTACAATGAGTGCATCGTTCACAATCGTCATGAAAGACATGACGATGGATGTAATTTTTATGACATTTTAACTTATATACAATCCAATTAATAACCATTCAAAAACAATACTCCATTTACATTTTGTGACTTGAATATTAACAAAGTATTAGTTATATTGTTATTATAAGTGCTAACGCAGACAAACTATTTATAGCCGCCTTGATCACGAGCTTGTGTGCCAATGTTTACAGGATCAATTGATCAGCTGCTTCCTCGTTTCCTTGCTTGTCAAACTTTATTGTAGATCATAAATCATGCCTCTCACCTAGAAAGACAAGAATGTATTCCGATAAGTTGACAGTTTGGACACTTTGACAGCCAATTTAGACCTGGTAATGGCAAGAACGACACAAAAAGACACTTGGCTCCACCACCCTAATCTTTGGAAGGATTTTAAGTGTTCTTGATCTACACAGGAATATATGAACATTCTGCCAGCTGGCATCCTAATGACAGCAGACCTTATACAGTAAGTGATGTTGTTTTATGTTTGTTGGCTCTCAAAGTCTGCAGTGAGTGCTCATCAGTGATGAACGTCGTGATGCGTTCTTAAAATTATTGCGCCGCGTATGCTTGAAATGAGCAAAATAAGTAAATATTAAATGTTGTAATAAAAGTGCCTGTTACTAAATTACATAGACAGTCGTGGTCAAAAGTTTACATACACTTGTAAAGAACATAATGTCATGGCTGTGGTACAACTGTTATTTTTTTGCGATAGAGTGATTGGAACACATACTTTTTGTCACAAAAAACATTCATGAAGTTCGATTATTTTATGAATTTATTATGGGTCTACTGAAAATGTGACCAAGTCTGCTGGGTCAAAGATAAACATACAGCAATGTAAATATTTGGTTACATGTCCCTTGGCAAGTTTCACTGCAATAAGGCACGTTTGGTTGCCATCCAAAAGCTTGTGGTAGAATTTTTGACCACTCCTCTTGACAGTTCAGCTAAATCGTTTCTTCAGCATTGTCCACACGTTTAAGTCAGGACATTGGGAAGGCCATTCTAAAACTTTAATTTTAGCCTGATTTAGCCATTACTTTACCACTTGTGATGTGTGTTTGGGGTCTGTGGCGATCTCCGCCCTCGATCCTCTGTTCCTTTGCAGGAAACACCACACCTTGGCTCAGTGGTTTACACTCTTTTATTCTTTCTACAACAGTTATAATGTTCAGAGTTCATTTTCAGCTTTTCAGCTTCTGTCTCTCGCGCTCAACAGCGTGCTCCTCCGTCTGGCTCTCACTCCCAGTTTGCCAGCCCCGCTCATGGTTTCTAACGCTGCTGATAAAGGAAACAGGTGATTAGATAACTCGTCCCAACTGAGGTATCTGCTCACCTGATTGCTGCTTCACGACCGGCTGCCGCACATGCTTCGCCCGCAGGGGACGCGTAGGACATGCCCCTCTCCACAGGGTCATTGTCCTGTTAAAAAACCAAACTGTGCCCAAGACCTAACTTCCGGGCTGATGATTTTAGGTTGTCCTGAAAAATGTGGAGGTAATCATCCTTTTTCATTGTCCCATTTACTCTCTGTAAAGCACCATTTCCATTGGCAGCAAAACAGGCCCAGAGCATAATACTACCACCACCATGCCTGACGGTAGGCTTGGTGTTCCTGGGATTAAACACCTCACCTTTTCTCCTCCAAACATATTGCTGGGTATTGTGGCCAAACAGCTCAATTTTTGTTTCATCTGATCACAGAACTTTCCTCCAGAAGGTATTTTCTTTGTCCATGTGATGTCTTTGATAATGATTATGAACGATAGGCACAATTAACATAAAAAACTGCAGTTCCCCTTTAAAGCTGAAAAGTATTAATGTTGCATCAAATAAGTTCACAACTATTATACTAAAACATTTTTCATATTAAGCCCGTTTCTAACCAGGCTTCGCAATTGTGATATTAAAGAGAAACAAAGATAGTGAGTAAGCACTAGTTGGCAGCAGCTGTGAGGAAAACGCCCTGTAATAGGATGAAATCTTAACTCAGGGTGGGGCCTTGATTTGAACAATATTCTAACACAAAAAAGGGCAGAGGAGTGTGTTGTCTCTGCAGGGACAATCACAGCTACGTACAGCATCTTGTATTGCATACCATCATTAGATTAGATTAGATAGTACTTTATTTATTCCTTCAGGAGAGTTCCTTCAGGAAAATAAAAATTTTCAGCACAATCCCATTCAAGATCAGACAAACGTTACAGGGAGACAGAACAGGATTGCTGACGGGTCTGCCGGCTTCCAGCGCCCCTTACAAAAAAGGTGAGATACAGGTAAACAAGTGGGGGGAATGGGAGAAAAAAAATAGAAGATTAAAATAAAATAAAATATAATTTAAAAAATCGGTCTAAGCCTAGGCCCTGGAGAGGGGGTCCAGACTGAGGCCAAAGGAAAAAAACAACAACTCTTAGCCATAGTACACATCCCTCTCACATGTGTGTAAGAGGGAAACATCAAACATCAAAGGAGACAAAGGACATTAAAGACATTATAGACACATCATAAGGTATATAGTATGTTGACACAAAGAAACTAACTTCGAAGGAAGTCTGGCTCCAAAAAATACAGCTTATAAAAGGAACATTGACCTAAACAGTATACCGGTACATCATTTGATCTTAGCTCATTTGGATATAGTGTAGATGTGATTGTACTGTGTAGTGTTAGTTGAAAGAATATGATAGTATAGCACTAACTGCTTTGTGGAAACTGGCTACACTCATGTTGATGGACTGAAACCCTATGCTTCAGTTTCTGCCAGGCAAAGCAAAGGAAAAAAGTCACGATAACGCTAATACCAGGAGACACTGCAATAATAAGTCGTAGGCAGGTTATTATGAAGCCCTGAAATGTTCAGCAGTCTGTAGACAAACAGTGTTTGATCAAATTAGCAAGCAAACTTGAATGTGCTCTCAAGATAATCACAGGATGGTTTCAAAGCGTGGGATATTACAATTGTATGACCTCAAGTGGAAAAAAAATATCTATTTAAAAACACATTAAAGTGTAGGATGATAGGACAAATTAGCAGGCATGCATATGCCTACAAAAACATTGAGTGAGGTAGAACTCAAGTATTAAGGTCATGTTTTGTCAGAATAAGTGCTTAGACATTTGTGCTGTAATATTATAATAGCAGGCTACCTCAAGCATGCCCACTAGACTGTAATTGTTCCACAGGTAGGAGTGGGGCTGCACACAAGGTCTGTGGTAATAACAACGTCTGTGTAAGAACGACACACTTGTTGAACTGAAATATTTTATACCCACGTTTGGGCTGACACACACATAAATGTCTTGAGTCACAATCAATTTAAATACACCTCCACAAAGCAGACTTAGGTGGAAATGAAAACACCGACGTAGAAAACAATGAGGGGGTGGCATGTGATTCTGTCAGACATAACCACCTAGTGTCCATAAATAACCTTAAACTTCTGAGCACTCATGGCCTTGTGTGATCTTTACTATTTCGGGATCAACATTTTGTGTTGAGAAAACAGAAATGGGTGTGTTACACTAAAATGTCAAACATGTTATTGAATGCGCAGTCTTGAGTGGCAAGTGTTTTTTAATTTCTAATACCACCTAACAGAGTGGCCAGTACACATAAAGAGGAAAACCCCTTGAAAGGAAATGCCTGGAAAAACGACTAAAATAAGATAATGGCAGACAAGAATTACCGTATTTTCCGTACTATAAGCTTTTAACTCTGCGACTTTTACAAAGGTGCAGCTAATCTATTAATTTTTCTTCGCTAACGGCTAAATTATGCTTTAGTGCCGCCGTAGTGGCTGCCTGGAGATTTTTCAAAAAAATTGAATAAAATGGAAAAAGATGGGAGGAAAAAAGCATTTTTTTGTTTTAATATGGTTTCTGTAGGAGGACAAACATGACACAAATCTTCCTTTTGTCAGAAAACCCACTGTTTGTATTAAACATTGTTCACTGACGATATTAATTGGCGAGCGCCGTTTTGTTTTATTAATTTTGGCGGTCCTTGAATTCACCGTAGTTTGTTTACATATACCATTTTCTCCGACGCTGCCACAGAAAGACATGTTTTGTGCCACTCCTTTGTCTCATTTTGTCAAACAAACTTTTTATGCTGTGCGTGAATGCACAAAGGTGAACTTTGCTGATGTTATTGACGTGTACTGAGTGCTGATTAGGCTTATTTGGTCAGTGCATGACTGCAAGTTAATCGATTATGTTTATATAATTCACTCAAAGCGCTTTTACATATGGAAACCCGTGGCTTGGTTGGGAGAGCGGCCGTGCCAGCAACCTGAGGATTCCTAGGTTCGATCCCCGGCTTCCATCATCCTAGACACGTTCGTTGTGTCCTTGAGCAAGAAACTTCACCCTTGCCCCCTGATGGGTCGTGGTAAGGGCCCTGCATGGCAGTGTGTAAATGTATGGGTGAATGTGGAAATGGTGTCAAAGTGCTTTAAGTACCTTGAAGGTAATAATGCGCTATACAGGTATAACCCATTTACCATTATCTAAGTTACATTTAAACCAGGGAGAAGGTGGGTAAAGTGTCTTGCCCAAGAACACAACAGCAGTGACTAGAATGGCGGAAGCGGGGATCAAACCTGGAAACCCTCAAGTTGCTGGCTGCAAAGGCTCTACCAACTGAACCACGCTGCCCCGTACATATAGGCTAGCTGTATGTACATATTGCCTCGTTTGTAGGTATATTTGAGCTCATGTAATTTACTTTACTTAGATCCTCTGTGTATTTAATTTATATTTGCATGACTCATGTATGTACTATTGGCTACATTTCTAATAGTAGTTTGTGTGCCGTTATAGACCACAGAAAAATGTTACCCAGCCTGCAAAGATTGTTATAAATCCATTAAAAGAAGACAGCCTGCCGTTTCCTTTAAGTTGGACACACAAGGTCATTCTAAGCCAGTAATTTCCAAGAGTTAACTCAACCATCTTGAACGTTATTAAACAATGAGAAAATCGTATTTATGTCATGCAGGATGAATAAAGATAAAAATTACTTTTTTGTTTTTTTGATCAGCCGTTTTACTGTGTGTTAAACGCATCGTTTGGAAACAATTAATATATGTAAATATCTAATTTGACCAAATACCAGTATATATGGCTTTTATTCAGGTGCGGCTAATATATGATTTTTTTTTATTTTATTTAAATTTAGTGTGTGAGGTTTATATTCCGCAAAATACAATAAATACATCATATGACACTGGTTATTTCGGTTAGGGCTGGTAGAGTGGTGGTACACAACTACAGTCATGTACACAAGCGGGTTCAATTCCCAGCCAGGGTCCCAACACCTACATACTGTATTTATCCAGTGCTTGTCTTAATCCTGTATAGGTTGCTTTATAAAAAAGTAACTGCTAAACGTTACTGTTTACAGAAGTAGAAAAAAGCACTGTATTTGTGTGTATAGATGACCATATTGTGGCGACAGGTGGATTATGATAAGTTGATAAGAAGTCAAACTCAATAAACATATATAATATTATGACTAAAAATATCAATTTCGACCCTGGTATCGGGGAAACACCCAAAATAGTAAATTGAACAGAATATAAAACGATCCTGTATACAGTATAAGATGTATGAAAAGTATTTTTTAAGATCCAAGATCAAAAACAAAATTATTACTTTTTCCTAAATGATGTTTTCAGTTTTGATGAAATAGCAACTGGTACATTATATCATATATATTGAATGACTCTGCTTCATTGATCAGCATTACTGTATCTTGGAATTAGCAACAGAACTCCTCTTCTTGAGTTTGTTAAATTGCTAAAAAAAATAACCTTTGTGACATCTGTTTTCCAGAATATTTTTTGTGTCGCAGCTACATCTCTTCATGTCACTGAAAGAAAAAGCCGAAGTTGTTTATCTGCTCGCTTATATAAATGTCAAGACCCGGAATAATTGAAAATCAGTCTTTTTTCGATTTTCTTCCAAGGAAAAAAACAGTTGTCGAGTTGAGTCTACCTCTATCTGTCTACCAGACACTAGTACAGGATAAAGAAATGCCTTTGTTTAATGACACTAGCACTATAATATAATCATGCATTTGAGAGCTCAGAAGAGTAAAACTTTTCAGTATGGACCTGCAGTGAACCATTAACTTTTTAAATGACTGACTGACCTCTTCATGATTTGTATCTCCAGACACCATCGCTCCTTGTTTCGCTCACTCAGCTCCTGGCGGCACTGTTTGAGAGCAATCTGCTCGTCCGTGTCCTAAAAGCACAAAATATTTTTTTTGTAAAAACAGTCATTTTCAAAGGTAAACAAGACAAGTCAAATATGAGCTGCCATGGATAAAAGGCTTGTCAACCCGATTTTGCTCATGTATCAATAATCCATCCATCCATCATCTTCCGCTTATCCGAGGTCGGGTCGCGGGGGCAACAGCCTAAGCAGGGAAACCCAGACTTCCCTCTCCCCAGCCACTTCGTCTAGCTCTTCCCGGGGGATCCCGAGGCGTTCCCAGGCCAGCCGGGAGACATAGTCTTCCCAACGTGTCCTGGGTCTTCCCCGTGGCCTCCTACCGGTTGGACGTGCCCTAAACACCTCCCTAGGGAGGCGTTCGGGTGGCATCCTGACCAGATGCCCGAACCACCTCATCTGGCTCCTCTCGATGTGAAGGAGCAGCGGCTTTACTTTGAGTTCCTCCCGGATGGCAGAGCTTCTCACCCTATCTCTAAGGGAGAGACCCGCCACACGGCGGAGGAAACTCATTTCGGCCGCTTGTACCCGTGATCTTATCCTTTCGGTCATGACCCAAAGCTCATGACCATAGGTGAGGATGGGAACGTAGATCGACCGGTAAATTGAGAGCTTTGCCTTCCGGCTCAGCTCCTTCTTCACCACAACGGACCGGTACAACGTCCGCATTACTGAAGACGCCGCACCGATCCGCCTGTTGATCTCACGATCCACTCTTCCCTCACTCGTGAACAAGACTCCTAGGTACTTGAACTCCTCCACTTGGGGCAGGGTCTCCTCCCCAACCCGGAGATGGCACTCCACCCTTTTCCGGGCGAGAACCATGGACTCGGACTTGGAGGTGCTGATTCTCATTCCGGTCGCTTCACACTCGGCTGCGAACCGATCCAGCGAGAGCTGAAGACCCCGGTCAGATGAAGCCATCAGGACCACATCATCTGCAAAAAGCAGAGACCTAATCCTGCGGTTACCAAACCGGAACCCCTCAACGCCTTGACTGCGCCTAGAAATTCTGTCCATAAAAGTTATGAACAGAATCGGTGACAGAGGACAGCCTTGGCGGAGTCCAACCCTCACTGGAAATGTGTTCGACTTACTGCCAGCAATGCGGACCAAGCTCTGGCACTGATCGTACAGGGAACGGACCGCCACAATAAGACAGTCCGATACCCCATACTCTCTGAGCACTCCCCACAGGACTTCCCGAGGGACACGGTCGAATGCCTTCTCCAAGTCCACAAAGCACATGTAGACTGGTTGGGCAAACTCCCATGCACCCTCAAGAACCCTGCCGAGAGTATAGAGCTGGTCCACAGTTCCACGACCAGGACGAAAACCACACTGTTCCTCCTGAATCCGAGGTTCGACTATCCGACGTAGCCTCCTCTCCAGTACACCTGAATAAACCTTACCGGGAAGGCTGAGGAGTGTGATCCCACGATAGTTGGAACACACCCTCCGGTCCCCCTTTTTGAAGAGAGGAACCACCACCCCGGTCTGCCAATCCAGAGGTACCGCCCCCGATGTCCACGCGATGCTGCAAAGTCTTGTCAACCAAGACAGCCCCACAGCATCCAGAGCCTTAAGGAACTCCGGGCGGATCTCGTCCACCCCTGGGGCCTTGCCACCGAGGAGCTTTTTAACTACCTCAGCGACCTCAGCCCCAGAAATAGGAGAGTCCACCACAGATTCCCCAGGCACTGCTTCCTCATAGGAAGACGTGTTGGTGGGATTGAGGAGGTCTTCGAAGTATTCCTTCCACCTGTCCACAACATCCGCAGTCGAGGTCAGCAGAACACCATCCGCACCATACACGGTGTTGATAGTGCACTGCTTCCCCTTCCTGAGGCGGCGGACGGTGGTCCAGAATCGCTTCGAAGCCGTCCGGAAGTCGTTTTCCATAGCTTCCCCGAACTCTTCCCATGTCCGAGTTTTTGCCTCCGCGACCGCTGAAGCTGCACACCGCTTGGCCTGTCGGTACCTGTCCACTGCCTCCGGAGTCCTATGAGTCAAAAGGACCCGATAGGACTCCTTCTTCAGCTTGACGGCATCCCTCACCGCTGGTGTCCACCAGGGGGTTTTAGGATTGCCGCCCCGACAGGCACCAACTACCTTGCGGCCACAGCTCCGATCTGCCGCCTCGACAATAGAGGTGCGGAACATGGTCCACTCGGACTCAATGTCCAGCACCTCCCTCGTGACACGTTCAAAGTTCTTCCGGAGGTGGGAATTGAAACTTTGTCTGACAGGAGACTCTGCCAGACGTTCCCAGCAGACCCTCACAATGCGTTTGGGCCTCCCAGGTCTGTCCGGCATCCTCCCCCACCATCGCAGCCAACTCACCACCAGGTGGTGATCGGTAGAAAGCTCCGCCCCTCTCTTCACCCGAGTGTCCATAACATGAGGCCGCAAATCCGATGACACAACTACAAAGTCGATCATGGAACTGCGGCCTAGGGTGTCCTGGTGCCAAGTGCACATATGGACACCCTTATGTTTGAACATGGTGTTCGTTATGGACAAACTGTGACGAGCACAAAAGTCCAATAACAAAACACCACTCGGGTTCAGATCCGGGCGGCCATTCTTCCCAATCACGCCTCTCCAGGTTTCACTGTCGTTGCCAACGTGAGCGTTGAAGTCTCCCAGTAGGACAAGGGAATCACCCGGGGGAGCACTTTCCAGTACTCCCTCGAGCGTTCCCAAAAAGGGTGGGTACTCTGAACTGCTGTTTGGTGCATAAGCACAAACAACAGTCAGGACCCGTCCCCCCACCCGAAGGCGGAGGGAGGCTACCCTTTCGTCCACCGGGTTAAACTCCAACGTACAGGCTTTGAGTCGGGGGGAAACAAGAATTGCCACCCCAGCCCGTCGCCTCTCACTGCCGGCAACGCCAGAGTGGAAGAGGGTCCAATCCCTCTCGAGAGAAGTGGTTCCAGAGCCCTTGCTGTGCGTCGAAGTGAGTCCGACTATATCCAGCCGGAATTTCTCGACTTCGCGCACTAGCTCAGGCTCTTTCCCCCCCAGTGACGTGACGTTCCACGTCCCAAGAGCTAGCTTCTGTAGCCGAGGATCGGACCGCCAAGTGCCCTGCCTTCGGCTGTCGCCCAGCTCACAATGCACCCGACCTCTATGGCCCCTGCTATGGGTGGTGAGCCCATTGGAGGGGTGACCCACGTTGCCTCTTCGGGCTGTGCCCGGCCGGGCCCCATGGGAACAGGCCCGGCCACCAGGCGCTCGCCATCGTGCCCCACCTCCGGGCCTGGCTCCAGAGGGGGGCCCCGGTGACCCGCGTCCGGGCGAGGGAAATCTGGGTCCATGATGTTTCTTCTTCATATAGGTCTTCGAGCTGCTCTTTGTCTGATCCCTCACCTAGAACCTGTTTGCCTTGGGAAACCCTACCAGGGGGCTTTATGCCCCCGGACAACATAGCTCCTAGGATCATTGGGACACGCAAACTCCTCTACCACGATAAGGTTGCAGCTCAGAGAGGAGTGTATCAATAATAGAAGAGGCAATAAGCCACAGATGATTCATAGAAATATAAATAATTTTGTATACTGAACATTCATCAGACAAATATGATATCATGCAGAGGACCAAGGACATATTCTATATGTACTGTAGTTTACAGTCTGTCAAAGAGGTGATGAGCCACACAAGTGGACTTATCTCATTCCGGGTTTCACGCCATCACTGTGGACCTGCTTCCCGTAACCTGATCTAAATCCTAATAATAACCTGAGGCATTGTCATCAATACGGGAAGAAGGAAGTTTAATCATCAGGAGTGCCCGCTTCAGGTACTCAGTAAGCCCTTGCCTTGTCAAATGCCTTTTTGTACTTCCTGAGGTGCGGTGACACTTAAATGTGACTAGTTGTGGAAAAGATTGTACAAAGATCAGTTTGGGGAATGTTACTAACCAGTAATATTGCATGATTAACAATCAGCTTTGCATATGTTACAATATACAGTCAGTAATGATCTGTTGCAATAAAAAACGTAATAACATCAATGTAGTAAACACCATCACCCTTCATATTGACTATCAAAAGAAACTGTAATAAGCATGCCAGGATAGTAGTGGGCAACATCAGAATTTGTAGGATGGACAATGACAATAAAGAAGCGCATCAATTTAATTCATTTTA
>NC_084611.1:22277822-22305322 GCF_033978795.1 Nerophis ophidion | reverse complement strand
CAAAGCCAAAGCCATTTATCAACAACACCAAGGAACGCCACGGGCTTCACTGGGCCCGAGCACATCTAAGATGGACTGATGGAAAGTGGAAAAGTGTTCTGTGGTCTGACGAGTCCACATTTCAAATTATATTCGAAAACAGAGGACCTGGTGTCCTCCAGAACAAAGAGGAAAATAACCATTCGGATTGTTATAGGCGCAAAGTTCAAAAGCCAGCATCTGTGATGGTATGGGGGTGTATTAGTGCCCAAGGCATGGGTAACTTACACATCTGTGAATTCACCTTTAATGCTGAAAGGTCCATACCGGTTTTGGAGCAACGTATGTTGTCATCCAAGCAACGTTATCATGGACGCCCCTGCTTATTTCAGCAAAATAATGCCAAACCACGTGTTATAACAGTGTGGCTTCGTAGTAAAAGAGTGCGGGTACTTTCCTGGCCCGCCTGCAGTCCCGACATGTCTCCCATCAAAAAAGTGTGGCGCATTATGAAGCGCAAAACACGACAGCGGTGACCCCTGACTGTTGAACGACTAAAGCTCTACATAAAACAAGAATGGGCATGAATTCCACCTTCAAAACTTCAACAAATAGTTTCCTCTGTTCCCAAACGTTTATTGAGTGTTGTTAAAAGAAAAGGTGATGTAACACAGTGGTGAACATGCCCTTCTGTACTACTTTGGCACGTGTTGCAGCCATGAAATTCTAAGTTAATTATTATTTGCAAAAAAAAAATAAAGTTTATGAGTTTGAACATCAAATATCTTGTCTTTGTAGTGCATTCAACTGAATATGGGTTGAAAAGGATTTGCAAATCATTCTGTTCCGTTTATATTTACATCTAACACAATTTCCCAACTCATATGGAAACGTGGTTTGTATATGAATATATTTAAACATATATATATATATATATATATATATAAATATGTGTGCTTATCGCACCCCGTCTCAGGTGACGGTAACGTAACCTTTGCAAACCAGACTTCAATTCAAGGATGGCAAGTCACGCAGTTGGCAACAGTTTACAAACATTTATTTAAATCCCAAAAAGTGTCAAGAGGTGAACAAAAATAGGAAGACAAGGCACCCACAACCTCAGTAGATATTTGATGCATGTAGCGCAAAACTCTTGCTCAGGACAGAGAACCTCCTCTGACAGTGACAGACAGCAGACTGCCAGAAAAATGCAATTTTCCCACTTAAATAGTCCATAGCCCCGCCCACAAGCTGGGATCAATTTGACAGGAGGAATTAAGAAATCAGTTATTTTGTCATTTACACCATGAATAACCATCACATGTCTAAAAAGTATTCACATTGTACTTTTGTATTTGTAAAGCAGTCATTTTTGTACACAGTGTATTCAGACTTAGACAACACAACTTTCAAAGGTCCAGTGTCCCTCAGCAACACCCAGCTATTGACAATCATGGTTCAGGCCTAATTAGTCAAAGCAGGTGTGCTCACCTATATAATTACCTCAGTCCCACCCTGACTTTTTTAGCCACGCATTCAGAGCCATGGTGAGTGAGATGTTACAATTTGTTTGTTGCGCATGCTTTTCACTAACACGATTGAATGTTTGTAATGTGTCCATGTTGAGCTTCTTAACAAATGTGCACAATTTGAGAGGAAGCCAAAGGTCAAACAGTGACAGTGTGGGGTCAAACAGTCACAGTGCTCAATACCGGAGTACAGAGGAATATTCCTTCGGTCAGGAAAAAACACACTCGGAGACGATATACGCAACGAAATGGTCTCATCATGACGGCGCATAGGCAGGGCACTACTGTGTAACACCTGAAGCAATTGCCACAGACGCGTCAATGAACTCCCCTGAAGATCAGGGAAACCTGTGACACAGACCTTTAGGGCCCAGGATGTTGCGATAAACCTTGATTGCTGCTGTTAGTCGATTTTTTATGTCATCAAGGTCTTACACGACTCTTTCCTTTACACAAGCAGACAGTGTCTTTAAACTGTTTAACCCACCGTCGAATGCTTTCACATTGGGGTGGATCAATGCCGAATTCTGTTCTAAAAGCACACTGCACCGGCGTGACAATTGCATTTGTTTTCGCAAACTTAAGCACACAAAACGCCTTCTGTTCAGGAGTCCCCATTTTTAGAGTAAATAAACATGTAGTCTTCCTATATTATGCTCCAGCTACAGTATGTGTGTTTAAGGCCGAAATCTATGGTTTAAAACTCAATGGCTTCTCTGTCTGATGCAGATTGTATATTTGCAAGTTACAGTATACATGTCAAAACCTGAAAATCAGTGTTGAATCACTTTTATCCCATCATATATTTCATGATTTATGCAATATTTAAAAAGAATGAATAAGAACAAAATTGCGTTGAATTAGCTACAACAAGCTAATGCAACATTTCATTCTTATCTGTACTGTAAAGTTCAAATGTGAATGACAATAAAAGGAAGTCTAAGTCTAATATTCGCTGTGTGTCACTCTAGATCAGGGGTGTCAAACGTACGGCCCGTGGGCCGGATCAGGCCCCCGAACAGGTTTAACCGGCCCGCCGGGCAAGTTTGCTAAGTATGAAAATGAGCCCAAATTTTGGAATGAAATAAACAGTTCTAAATGTGTCCACTAGATGTCACAATATAATTTATTTGTAGCTTTGTAGATTAAGCTACAAAATAAACCACAATATGTTAGTGCACCAGTCGAGGAAAATGAGCAAACTACATAAATAACATCCTATAATTTGATTTTCAATGTTGATAGATTGAAAATTAACACCAATGAGTTGACTGATGAACATTATCACGTAATTTATTCAGAAAGTATAAATAACAACAAATAAAGACAGAATACTATTAACTGCAACATATAAGTGTAAAAAAACATATTTTGTATATTTTCAGATTGTGCTTGTTCTATTTTTAACAAAGAAAACAATCTGTAGTTTTCTTTATTTTTAGATTATCGTGCCGTGATTTTACCCCTTCGGCCCACTTCAGATTTTTCTCCATGTGGCCCCCGATCTAAAATGAGTTTGACACCCCTGATCGAGATTAAATTAAATACGATTCAGATTGGGTATTTGGCAGCTATTCTAGAAAAAAATGTGTGCTTCCATGTGGAGTCTATAGACGGATTTACACAAATACACAAAAACAGGTACCGATACGGAGGAAAAGTTGGTTTTGCATAACAGGTCCCCTTTAAAATCTCATTCGAATAAGGAGGACCGATGTTTTTTTCATATTAGATTGTCGTATCAGAATAAGTTTATGTTTGTGTATGTTTAAATTTGAACTATAGTATTACAATACTAGATTGTAACTGTTCACTCACCAAATTTGCATTGAAACAAATGGATTGGATCTCATTGATAGCAGTTCCAATGGTTGTGGCCAGTGTGTGCACTATACAATACAAGTAAATACTGAACAGTATAAGAGACAAAGTAGACATTGACAGTGCTGCTGCAGTATGTTGCTGTCAAACCTTATTTTGCCACCTGGTGACATTTCCAAAGCCCCCGGTCCCCAGACGCTCCTTCAGCTCCCAGGACCCACAGCTCTGCGGCTGCTGCAGGGGGATGCGGTTCATGGCGTCTCCGGCAGCTCCTACATTTGACCATGCAAACAAACCCTGTGAGTTGAACTCTATCACATGACATCATTTAGACTGTGGTACGCGAGCTCTATCTACCGGTAAGCCAAAGAATCCCTTGATTTAAGTACAGTGTTTTATTTTCTTATATTCAAACACAATGCTACTGCTCAAAGCGTGTGTAATGTCACAGTGGTCAAAATGCCCATCCATCCATTTTCTATCGCTTGTTTCTTTCGGGGTTGCGAGCCTATCTATATCAGCTGCATTCGGGCAGTAGGCAGGGTACACACTGAACAAGTCGCCACCTATTCAGAAGGCCAACACAGATGGATAGACAACATTCACACACTCGGGCCAATTTATGGCTGTGCCAATGATTAAATATAATTTTTAAATAATACCTCTGCCATTTTTTTAATGAAAACTTAGGCCTACTATGCTACTGTATTTTAATGTTGGTCATTATGGTGGTACTTGAAGAGCCACCTGTTTTGTGAGGTGGTATTTGGTAAAGAAAGTTTGACAACCACTGCTTTAAACACCTGAGGGTTAATAGGTTAAAGCAGGGGTCCCCAAATTACGGCCCGTGGGCCGAATATGGCCTGCCAGCGTCCAAAGTCCGGCCCGTGGGAAGTCTCAAGTTTTTTTTTTAAATTTGTCCTTTTTTAATATATTTTCAGTGTTTCCCACAGGTCAGGCATCTATTTGTGGTGGTGTGGTCGGGCAGCGGGGATGGGGGGTGGCGGTGGCGGCGGCGGCGATGACCAAGAAGAACGCGGAGTTGGAATATAATTACAACACTTTATGTACATATTTATATAAATATTTATATAATTTTTACATATTTATATGAGGGGTGGGTAAATTAATGCGTTAATTACGAGTTAACTCATCAATCTATTAACGCCGACAATTATTTTATCGCACATTTGCGTATGTTGTTTACATGCTTTTATTTTAACGCCTTTTCTTAACAAGATGGCGTCGCCCGGATGGACTTCGGCGTCGAGGGGCTCTTGGTAAAGATGGAACATTTGGCAAAAATACCGGACAATTCTGCAAATTTCATGGCTGGCTTACAGTGTGGTCACTCCGGGATCACTTACGACCGCCAGACAATTCTGAATGTGGATAGATCGGGCCGTTTTGGACTGAATGACGCGTGCTTGCTAGACCGGCTAGCTAGCATGGGAACACTTTGCCGGCTACATCCAGCGGCCTGTGAAGCAGCGGCGTATATGTGTTGTCTGTCTATTTATGAATAATGCAGACGAGGAGTGTTGGCTGAGTTCTTAACGTTTGCTTTCAGAGCGTGCATATCACAACATACAAGATGCAGTCATGGCGACACAACCTATACCGGGCTACCGCGCATGCTCGTCACTCCTGTTGCATGCTGGGTAGGGTAGTTCTTTTTTTCCCTGGCTCATAACATCACAATATAGTACCATGTATATGCGTTCAGTTTATCAAAGCACCAAGCAAACAATCGGAAAATTCCCATCATATCAATTCCTAGATATGGTCATAATTATTTAAAGTGCACTACGCAGAATAAACACAACATTATTAATATTGATACTACGGCTAATTTGATCAAAAAATCCCTAAAACAGCCCACTACCTATAATATAATTTTTTTTAAACATAAGATCCCTGATAAAAAAAAATGTTTCTGCTTTTACCTCAGAAATTGCCTGTTCAGATGTTATGATTGTGGCTCAGAGATTTGTATGTAGATTATATTTATTTTCCATAACAAACAGGATAACTTAAATACCCTGGCAGTGGCAATAAGCTTAAATGTTTGTAGTTACATTTTTTTAGTTGATTTTCATAAGATATGCTATTTAACTGCTACTGTTTAACAAGGACTGATTTAAATTGTGTTTGCACAACAAATGTTTTGGCGCTTTTGTTCATGTGGGAGAATATTCCAATAAAGGTGCACTACACAATACTTTTGAATTCATTATTGGGCTTTGCGTATACAATGCACTAAATCGCGATTAATCGGAGAAATAGTGTGATTAACTTCGATTAAAATTTTTAATCGTTGCCCAGCCCTAATTTATATAATATGTAACTACAAGCTCCATTCACAGACAAAGTCCCATTGCTTTTATGAGCGAGTCAAAAGCCGGAAAAAAGTATATATATATTATTTTTTATTTCTTATTTTATTTGTCGCGGCCGTAATTCTTTTGTGGCGGGCCGCCACAAATAAATGAATGTATGGGAAAC
Organism: Nerophis ophidion; assembly: GCF_033978795.1. Lineage (NCBI taxonomy): Eukaryota > Metazoa > Chordata > Actinopteri > Syngnathiformes > Syngnathidae > Nerophis > Nerophis ophidion. The sequence goes on along the minus strand of NC_084611.1, from coordinate 22,299,488 downwards.
CCTGATTTTCTAACGCGTGTTACTCTCCTGGCCGCTCATGCAAATCATATTCTCAAAAAATGAATTTTCTCATTGATAACGTGACATAATCGCGCTAGCGCCGCAGTGTCGGGCGAGCGTGCGGCAAGTTCCCACTCTTTTAGTCAATTAGTGCGTGAGGAGTATGTACTAGGGCTGGGCGATATATCGATGTATACGATATATTGCAGGTTTGTCTCTGCGATATAGAAAATGACTATATCGTAATATTCGAGTATACGTTCTCACGCAGGACTTTTAGCTGCGGGCGTACACTTCAGGCTCTCCTCTCTCTTTCCTGTGTCTCCTCGCAGACAAGCAGGCGCATATTCGTCACAAACTGTCACGTCATACGTCAGTCACATACACGCCCTCGCAGGGCAGAGAGCTAGCGGCGTGGCTAACGTTAGCTGCTAACGTAGCCGTACGAGAGAAAGATGCTGCAGATCTGGTAACAAATGAAGGAAGACTTAATTCCCAATAAAAACAGCAGGGTTTCCATCATCTGGCGGTGGTTCGGCTTCAAGTGGGAATATGTCGAACAGACAACCGTAATTTGTCAAGTGTGGGGGGGGGGAAAGCGTTCCTATAAAAAGTAGCATTGCTCGTAATATGTAGCATCGTTTGTAAAGTCACTCGCTAGAGAATGAAGAGAATTTCATAACCTTAGTAACCTACCACATAGCGAAGGATGAGTACTATTTGATTTCCTGTTATGCAGCTCATTTTTATTTGACACTTAAAATATCTCTGAGAATCTTGCAATTTATGTTTTGGAAATGACTTGAATGTTTGTGCCATTGCTTAATAACTTTGATAAATATACCATAGAATCATCATACAGGCAAAATATCGTAATATATATCGTATATCGCGATATGGCCTAAAAATATTGCGATATTAAAAAAGGCAATATCGCCCAGCCCTAGTATATACACACGCACACACAGTCCGGTTCTTGTTCAGAACCGGTTCTCAGTTGATCAATTCCTTGGAATCGCAAGCCAATTCATCAATGCCAGAGGTCTGGAATGACATCGTTACGCAACGTACGTAGTGACGTCAGAAATCCAAATGACGATGCCTTGGCGGAACAAACACTCTCAAGTCGACTACATTTTACGATATAAACAGCGCGACTAATAACTGCAAGGTTGCTACTTCATCAAGAGGAGGATATACGAGCAATATGCTGAAACAATTTAATACCAAGCAAGCAAGAACTATCAATGGATGCCGCGTTTTTTAACCACGTCAATTTCATTCCAGCAGCAGCAACAACAATCTGTCGTAAATACAACCGGTACTAATTCACCGCCTATTATGTTATTGATTTTACCTATTAAATTGAAATGAATGCCTTCTCATTTACATGAGCAAGACAAGAGACATATTGTCACTAGCTCTGAAGGGGGGCAGTAAGTACTAACTCCATTTCATATCTGCCGCCCAGCGCTATAGCGGCAGGGAAATGAGTACGTTCGTGGTTTAAAGCGCGCAACAATTTGCCACAGTGCTACTGATTTTCAAGAAGTGAATGTTCAATTGTAGTCGGAAAAAAGTAGCATGTCTCCTGCAACCCCATGTTCACTCAGTCATTTCTATTATACAGGTGAAACTCATAAAATTAGATTATGGGGTAAAAGTGCATTCATGTAAAAAGTTAAACTTCAAATGTGAAACTCATACGTGATATTAGCTTATTACATGCAAGTTGAAATATTTCAAGCTTGTATTTGTTATAATGTTAATGATGATTGCTTACCATTTTTGAAGTCCCCACATTTTCTGAGATTTTCAATTTCGAGGTTTTCATAAACTTTAAGCCATAGTTATCAATATTTTAAAAAAGGCTTAAAATATATTGCGTTGCATTTTATGTATATGATCATTTTATCTTGTAAATATGAACAAACCATTGTAACAGTGAGATCAACAGTACAGTAACAATGCAATACATTTTTATAACATGGTCACTACTGCATAGTTTATCGAATTATATTCTTAGTTGTACTGTTAAATTTTTAGGGACCGAATGTCCCTTTGGGACAGAGGACCCAATTGAATTTCTAGCGTTTTATTCTTTCTTTATTATTATTCCGCAGCTTTGAGCTGTAATTTGAACCCCTTAACATGCTTCAAAACTCACCAAATTTGACACACACATCAGGACTGGCGAACATTGGGATTTAATCAAAAAACCTAACCCCAAAACTAAAAATTGGGCTCTGGCTCTCCCTAGGAAGAAAACACAGACAAAACTGCCTGTAACTTCCAGTAGGAATGTCGTAACGACATGAAACAAAACCTCTATGTAGGTCTTACTTAGACCTAGATTTCATACACTGACATCCTTCAACAAAAATCTACAGGAAGTTTGCAATTCCCCCTTCAAAACAAAAGTTTTGTAAAAACCCTCACCTTTGCCTCTTTGAGCTGTAATTTGACCCCTTTAACATGCTTCAAACCCCACCAAACTGGACACACACAGGACTGGCAAAAATTGCGATCTAATAGAAAACTTAACCCCAAAATTTAAAATTGCGCTCTAGCGCCCCCTAGGAATAAAACACAGACAAAACTGCTCCTATGAAGAAAATACAGACAAAACTGTCTGTAACTTTCAGTAGGAATGTCGTAGAGACATGAAACAAAAACCTCTACATAGGTCTCACTTAGACCTACATTTTATATATTGACAACTCCCAGCAAAAATCACAGGAAGTTTGCAATTCCCCCTTCAAAACAATAGTTTTGTAAAAAACGTTTACCTTTTTTCAAACATTATCTCCTCTGAGCGCATTTGTCGTGTCGGCTTCAAACTACTACAGGAGAGATACTGAACACTTCTGATTAAAAGTTGATGAAAGAGTTTTAATTCTGCTACAGTTTTGATTTGATCAGCCTTCAAAGAACCGATGCGCTGAAAACCATTTCAAAGATGGCCGCCGTGCGCAGACACCGTGAGGGAGATGTGTTTTTTCCCGTTTTTTCCGTACGTCTGCTGCTGATGCGCACGCACCAACATTCGTGAGGAGTGCTGTGATCGTCTATACCAAGATGGCTGCCAGGTGCCGTAGCTAAGCCGTTATGTTTTAAAGTTGTCGTTTGCCTGCATATCGTAAAAACAACCGTCCAACATTTTACAACTAATTGTAAACTTATAGGTGCCGACCATCAGGGCCGAGTTGCGACTAGAGAGTGTGTCGATGTTAAGATATTACGCCAAGTTGGTAAATATATCTGTTTGCTAATAGTAGCTACTATCCATCCATCTTCTAACGCTTATCCGGGCTTGGGTCGCGGGGCAGCAAAGCGTTCCCGTCCATCGCTGCTTGCAGCTTTAATTATTCTTATTGTTGCTTTTTCTATTTTTTTCCCATTTATACCCCCATTATATACATTTTAAATTTGATCTCAATTCTGTACACTGCTGCTGGAATTTTAATTTTCCTGAGGGAGACCTCTCCTGAAGGAATCAATAAAGTACTATCTATCTATCAATCTATCGATCTATCTATCTAATATTTTGAGTGTTACTAATATATTTTCTATGAAGATGACAAAAGATTATTAAACATGTTAAAAATCTTAATATAAATGTTACAATCTTGTGTAATCTCCTCATGTTTTAATTTAAGATTTACGGATTAACATTTATTTATCTATTATATTTATTTTTAAATGTTTTTTTTTCTATGCTATGTGCCTCTGAAGACCTCACTGTTGGCTTTGTAAGGTCATGTTAGCTCTAAACTAAACTAAATTGATACTAATCTCCCAATTTGTTCTCTTTTGTTCCAAATAAGAATTGATAACAAAACTGTTAAAGAGCTGAATTGTCAAGCAGAATTGAAAGTGGAATTGGAACCGGAAAAATCTTCTCAATTCCCATCCTTAGGCATGATAAATTTATAATTGCCACCCGATCACAATAAGACTCTAACGTAGATACCGTAGCATTGTTTATCATATTACTAAATGACTTAGGGCCAAAACACTACCAGTAAGATATGGTATTGGGGGGAAAATGGCATTGTGGAAAAAGTTGTATTGGCACCAAAACAAGTTTGGCAACATATAAATACAAACATTGAAAAAATACAATATTTTTATGTTTTTGTATCATGACACCGGGGGCGGTACCTCTGGATTGGCAGACCAGAGTGGTGGTCCCTCTCTTTAAGAAAAATGCAAACACCTTTCCTACCGTCAAGCATAGAGGTGGTAGTATTATGCTCTGGTTCTGTTTTGCTGCCAATGGAACTGGTGCTCTACAGAGAGTAAATGGGACAATGAAAACGGAGGATTACCTCCAAATTCTTCAGGACAACCTAAAATCGTCAGCCCGGAGGTTGGGTCTTGGGCAGGGTTGGGTGTTCCAACAGGACAATGACCCCAAAGACACATCAAAAGTGGGAAAGGAATGGCTAAATCAGGCTAGAATTAAGGTTATGAATGGCCTTCCCAAAGTCCTGACTTAAACGTGTGGACAATGCTGAAGAAACAAGTCGATGTCAGAAAATCAACAAATCTAGCTGAACTGCACCAATTTAGTCAAGAAGAGTGGTCAAAATTTCAACAAGAAGCTTTCCAGAAGTTTGTGAATGACTACCATAAGTGCCTTATTGCAGGGAAACCAAATATTAACATTGCTGTATGTATACTTTTGACGCAGCAAATTTGGTCACATTTTCAGTAGACCCATAATAAATTCATAAAAGAATTAAACTTCATGAATGTTTTTTGTGACCAGCAAGTATGTGCTCCAATCACTCTATCACAAACAAAATAAGAGTTGTAGAAATTATTGAAAACTCCAGACAGCCATGACATTATGTTCTTTACAAGTGTATGTAAACTTTTGACCACGACTGTATGTATTAGTAAATGCTCTGATGTGGGAAAGGGAAATGTTGTGCAAAAATATTTATGAAATTATGTGATGTATTGTATTGCAAGTGTGTTCATGTTGGAAATAAACTCAAAAACTTCATCATAACTATTAAATATGTATAATATCTTTTAAAAATATATTTTACTTTCTTTGTAAAGAGAATCATGGTCCCCTGTTAAGAATAACAATAATACATAAAAAATTGTATAAGAAATAAAAATATCAAAACAACCTATTGTTGCTTAATTCTATTGAATAAATACAAAATATTTAGATAACACATTTGACCAGAGTGCTTTACGTATTAGATAAGTGCTGAAAAAGTAATACAATTAGTTCACTATATTATGTTTAAAGATGTCCTTCTGTGCAGGAGATGAATCTGCCGAAAGCAACATTCATAGGCCTACTCAAGATACATTTAAAAAAACATTTTTTTCTTCATGATTTCATTTTTTGAAGCTTTTTTAAACTTGATTTAGTCGCCCGGGGCTTGCGTCTTCTTCTACGGTGTTTTACCTGCATGCCCACGTCTGGTGAGACTGCTTCCGGGTAAACATGTTGTAAGCCCCGCCCACAGGCACCCGCCCCTCAAAGTCAGACCATTGCCATTAAAGGCCTACTGAAATTAGATTTTCTTATTTAAACGGGGATAGCAGGTCCATTCTACGTATGTGTCATACTTGATCATTTCGCGATATTGTCCTATTTTTGCTGAAAGGATTTAGTGGAGAACATCGACGATAAAGTTTGCAACTTTTGGTGCTGATAAAAAAGCCTCGCCTTTACCGGAAGTCACACACGATGTCACAAGGGTGAGGGCTCTTCACGTCCTCACATTGTTTATAATGGGAGCCTCCAGCAGCAAGAGGTATTTGGACCGAGAAAACGACAATTTCCCCATTAATTTGAGCGAGGATGAAAGATTCGTTGATGATATTGATAGCGAAGGACTAGAATTTTTTTTTTATAATAAAATAAAGTAAAAAAGACCCAGGACATGTTGGGAAGACTGTCTCCCGGCTGGCTTGGGAACGCCTCAGGATCCCCCGGGAAGAGCTAAACGAAGTGGCTGGGGAGAGGGAAGTCTGGGTTTCCCTGCTTAGGCTGTTGCCCCCGCGATCCGACCTCTGATAAGCGGAAGAAGATGGATGGATGGATGGAAGGAAAAAAAAAAGGTGATTGCATTGGGACGTATTCAGATGTTTTTAGACACATTTACTAGGATAATTCTGGGAAATCCCTTATCTGCTATTGTGTTGCTAGTGTTTTAGTGAGATTAAATAGTACCTGATAGTCGGAGGAGTGTGTCCACGGGTGTCTTGACGCCAGTTTCTGAGGGAAGTCGACGGCAGCTGCATGGACGGCGCAAGTTCAGCTGATCTCCGGTAAGAGGCGACTTTTTAACCAAAATTTTCTCACCGAAACCTGCCGGTTGACAAGTGGTCGGGAACCATGTTCGCTTGACCGCTCTGATCTATAGTAAAGCTTCACCTCCGGGAATTTTAAACAAGGAATCACCGTGTGTTTGTGTGGCTAAAGGCTAAAGCTTCCCAACTCCATCTTTCTACTTTGACTTCTCCATTATTAATTGAACAAATTGCAAAAAATTCAGCAACACAGATGTCCAGAATACTGTTTAATTGCGCGATGAAAAGAGACTACTTTTAGCCGCAAGTGGTGCTGCGCTAATATTTCCTGACAGTCCGTGACGTCACGCGCACACATCGTCATTCCGCGACGTTTTTAACAAGAAACTCTGCGGGAAATTTAAAATTGCAATTTAGTAAACTAAACCGGCCGTATTGGCATGTGTTGCAACGTTAAGATTTCATCATTGATGTAAAAAAACTATCAGACTGCATGGTCGGTGGTAGTGGGTTTCAGTAGGCCTTTAATTTGGAAACCGTAACAAAAAGAAGCGAAATCGTAAAAAAGCGAATGCTAAAAACATTGAAATTGTACACTATTACGAATATTAGCATTTAAAACATGTCAAGATACAAACATATCCACCAAAAAGATTGTATTTTTTTGTATTTGTTTGCCATGGGGATGACCCAGGACACGTTGGGAAGACTATGTCTCCCGGCTGGCCTGGGAACGCCTCGGGATCCCGCGGGAAGAGCTAGACGAAGTGGCTGGGGAGAGGTAAGTCTGGGCTTCCCTGCTTAGGCTGCTGCCCCCGCGACCCGACCTCAGATAAGCGTAAGATGATGGATGGATGGTTTGATACTCCCTAGGGAGGTGTTAAAGCACGTCCAACTGGTAGGAGGCCACAAGGAAGACCCAGGACACGTTGGGAAGACTATGTCTCCCGGCTGGCCTGGGAACGCCTCGGGATCCCCCGGGAAGAGCTAGACGAAGTGGCTGGGGAGAGGGAAGTCTGGGCTTCCCTGCTTAGGCTACTGCCCCCGCGACCCGACCTCGGATAAGCGGAAGAAGATGGATGGATGGATGAATGACACTAAATCTTATTTCGGTGCCAATACAACTTTTTCTACAATGTCGTTTTTTATCGATACCAAATCTTAATGGCAGTGTTTTGGCAACAAAACATTTTGCATCCGTTTATCAATCCAGTTGCACACCTCCGCAACCTATAACAAATACATACATTATTTGTAAAGACTATTCTGTTCAAGGGCTTCACGGTGGCAGAGGGGTTAGTGCGTCTGCCTCACAATACGAAGGTCCTGCAGTCCTGGGTTCAAATCCAGGCTCGGGATCTTTCTGTGTGGAGTTTGCATGTTCTCCCCGTGAATGCGTGGGTTCCCTCCGGGTACTCCGGCTTCCTCCCACTTCCAAAGACATGCACCTGGGGATAGGTTGATTGGCAACACTAAATTGGCCCTAGTGTGTGAATGTGAGTGTGAATGTTGTCTGTCTATCTGTGTTGGCCCTGCGACTTGTCCAGGGTGTACCCCGCCTTCCGCCCGATTGTAGCTGAGATAGGCGCCAGCGCCCCCCGCGACCCCGAAAGGGAATAAGCGGTAGTAAATGGATGGATGGATGGATATTCTGTTCAAAGTGGTGTACAGGCTGGTGCCTTTCGGTATCATTCATGTCTAAATGACAAACATGTATAATAATGAACTTTACAGGCCTATTTAACCACTTTTTGGCGTGATAACGACAATGTATTCTCATGTGGATTTGCAATGAAAAAGGACTTTCGTCTGTCTGACTGAAACGTCTGATAATTTCCATGAAGATTTCTTAACTAATCGTCGGATAAACGTGAACCTTACCTGTTGACTCAGAGTTGAGAGCGCCTGGAATGATTAACACAAATTAAAGTCCGCTTTCATTCTTTTTAGTTTGAGTATTGAAAATCTTGCCGAAAAGTTCTTCAACTTCCTGATAGTGAGACTTCCTGTAAACCTGCATAGCCACGCCCACAGGGAGGCGGAGTTTCAGCCTGGTTCAACACAGTGTTAAACCCGTCGGTCACGTGACTTGTACTGCACTGTAATATTACATTACACATAAGTATATATATGAATATAAATTATAAAAAGTCACATATGCGCATTTAAACATGTGTTCAATATTTACAAAAAAAGTAGAATTCAATGGTAATACTCAAGTAAAATAATAATAAATGAATAAATAAACATCCATCCATCCATTTCCTACCGCTTATTCCCTTTCGGGGTCGCGGGGGGCGCTGGCGCCTATCTCAGCTACAATCATATATATATATATATATATATATATATATATATATATATATATATATATACGTATACACACGGGCTTCACGGTGGCAGAGGGGTTAGTGCGTCTGCCTTACAATACAAGTAGTCAGGGTTCAATCCCGGGCTCGGGATCTTTCTGTGTGGAGTTTGCATGTTCTCTGCGTGGGTTCCCTGCGGGTACTCCGGCTTCCTCCCACCTCCAAAGACATGCACCTGGGGATAGGTTGATTGCCAACACTAAATTGGCCCTAGTGTGTGAATGTGAGTGTGAATGTTGTCTGTCTATCTGTGTTGGCCCTGCGATAAGGTGGCGACTTGTCCAGGGTGTACGCCGCCTTCCGCCCGATTGTAGCTGAGATAGGCACCAGCGCCCCCCACGACCCCAAAGGGAATAATCGGTAGAAAATGGATGGATGTATGGATGGATGGATGGATGGATGGATGTACACACACACACATACATATTTATATACTGGATGGATGTTTTAAAAAATGTTTTTACTCTTCCGCACTATATCTTTCTAAGTGCAAAACTAGTTTCATCATTTGTTCTCCAATTTAGATCCCTGTAGACTGTCATGCACATGTTAATATATTTGAAGGTTGTATACAGTGTAGTCCAGGGGTGTCAAAGTCAAATACAGAGTGGGCCAAGATTTCAAACTGAACAAAGCCGCGGGCCAAATTTAAACAAATTAACCTTTTAATAGGGACCCAAACAAGTTTTGCATTGAATATTGAAGAAGCAAAACTTATACAACTTTATAGTGACATGCTAAATGGAGTTTCAAATAATAATAATAATAATCAAAAATTTAAATGGCTTATCAAATAACATATAAATAAAAATTGAATGCATCTTTTCTATTTGCAGCGTTCTGAGGTAAATATCAAAATAAACTTTTTCCACAGGCTAATAATAGATTGGAAAATAAAATAATAATGAATGAATCAATAAAGTACTATCTAATCAAACATTCAAGCCTTGAAGTAGTAAGTAAAAAGATAAACGTTAATTATTGCTCAGTTTGCTACACTGATTTGCTTTAACACTGAATATTGAACAAGCAACGCTTATGTAACTTAATAGTGCAAAATCAACTTGGGGTTGGTGGGGTAGCAGGGCTATATTATAGCATCCCAGAAGAGTTAGTGCTGCAAGGGGGTCTGGGTATTTGTTTTGTTGTGTTTATGTTGTGTTACGGTGCGGATGTTCACCCAAAATGTGTTTGTCATTCTTGTTTGTTGTGGGTTTACAGCGTGGCGCATATATTTGTAACAGTGTTAAAGTTGTTCATACGGCCATCCTCAGTGTGACCTGTATTGCAGTTGACCAATTATGCATTGCATTCACTCGTGTGTGTGTGAAAAGACGAAAATTATATGTGACTGGGCCGGCACAATATTTGAATGGAGGAAAAGCGGATGTGACGACAGGTTGTAGAGAACGCTAAAGGCAGTGCCTTAAAGGCACTGTCCCCAATATTGTTGTCCAGGTGGAATATGGGAGAATAGTTACCCTGGGACATTTTCGGGGAGGGCATTGAACTTCGAGAGTCTCCCGGGAAAATCGGGAGGGTTGGCAAGTATGAGTATTAGCAGTGATTGCGGTGTGACAGCGGCACCGCCGCTGTATAATACCGGCGGGCCAGCAATATCAAATGTTAATTTGATATTGCCTCAAGGGCCAAATGAAATTACACGGCGGGGCAAATTTGGCCCGTGGCCAGGAGTTTGACACCCATGATGTAGTCAGTAAAACAGTGCTATGTTAACATGTTGCTGACATACGCATGTTCACTGCAAATGTAAAAAGTAAAATACAAAAAAATATATTTTTAACAATATGGCATTTTCATTATTTTGTAAATGTCCAATTGTTATAAGCAGGTGGTGAGTTTCCAAAGATACAAACAATAACATGATGTACGATGTTGTTTGTTGTTTTTGTGTAAATTGCCAAAATGCCATCACTGACATGCATTAGGTTGATTGATTGATTGAATGAAACTTTTAATAGTAGATTGTAGAGTTCAGTACATATTCTGTACAATTGACCACTAAATGGTAACACCCGAATACGTTTTTTAACTTAAATCAATTCATGGTACAAATATATACTATCAGCATAATACCGTCATCACACAGGTTAATCATCAGAGTATTTACATTGAATTATTTACATTATTCACAATCTGGGGGGTGGGATGAGGAGGGTTTGTATAAGTGCAATGTATTTATCTGTACAGTTTATTTATATCTGCACCTTATTGCTTTTTTTTAAATCCTGCACTACCAAGAGCTAATGCAACAAAATGTTGTTCTTATTTGTACTGTAAAGTTCAAATTTGAATGACAATAAAAAGGAAGTCTAAGTCTTAGTTTGGTTGATATCAGCACTTCAGTCATCAACAATTGCATCATCAGAGAAATGGACATTGAAACAGTGTAGGTCTGACTTTGTAGGATATGTACAGCGAGCAAGGAACATAGTGAGTTCAAATAGCATAAGAACAAGTACATACATTAGAAATACATTTGATTATTTACAAACCCCATATCCATATGAGTTGGGAAATTGTATTAGATGTAAATATAAACAGAATACAATAATTTGCAAATAATTTTCAACCCATATTCAGTTGAATATGCTACAAAGACAACATATTTGATGTTCAAACCGATAAACTTTTTTTTGTTTTGTTTTGCCAAAAATCATTAACTTTAGAATTTGATGCCAGCAACAGATGACAAAGAAGTTGGGAAAGGTGGTAATAAATACTGATAAAGTTGAGGAATGCTCATCAAACACTATTTGGAACATCCCACAGGTGTGCAGGCTAATTGAGAACAGGTGGGTGCCATGATTGGGCATAAAAACAGCTTCCATGAAATGCTAAGTAATTCACAAAGAAGGATGGGGTGAGGGTGACCACTTTGTAAGCAAATTGTCGAACAGTTTTAGAACATTTCTCAACCAGCTATTGCAAGGAATTTAGAGATTTTACCATCTATGGTCCGTAAAATCATCAAAAGGTTCAGAGAATCTGGAGAAATCACTGAACGTCAGCGATGATATTAAGGACCATTGATCCCTCAGGCGGTACTGCATCAAAAACTGATATCAGTGTGTAAAGGATATCACCACATGGGCTCAGGAACACTTCATAAAACCACTGTCAGTAACTACAGTTGGTCGCTACATCTGTAAGTGCAAGTTAAAACTCTACTATGCAAAGCAAAGCCCATTCATCAACAACACCCAGAAACGCCGCCGGCTTCGCTGGGCCCGAGCTCATCAGATCACCACATTTCAACTTATATTTGGAAACTGTGGACGTGGTGTCCCCCGGAACAAAGAGGAAAATAACCATTCGGATTGTTATAGCACGACAGGTAATAGCTGAAATGATGCCAGACACTACAGGTAGCAAAGACACAAGAGTGACATGAGGCAACGACAATACAATACAATGATCCAGCAACTGACACGAGACAAAACAGGTACAAATAGGAGCGGGCTGATTGGCAACGGGTGTGGCCAGGTGCCAATCAGCCGCAGCTGAGGAGGAACACAGCACTCAGGGAACAAGACAGGAAGCTGACAAAATAAGAGCACTAGACAGGAACTAAAGACAGGAGATACTAAACACAGAGGAAACAGACAAATGCAGAGGAAAAAACTAAAACATAGACAAACTGTCAGGGGAAAGCCTGACATCAAGGAGGAAATGAGCAAGTTTGGTGTAAGATCAAAAATTCTTCTCCACTTTTAATCATCTCCATCCTTCAAAGGCATCCCCGATACAAATCTTCATTTTGTTCCTGGCTTTGTCATGAATAAGTTGAGAATCGAAACAAGGCCTTTTAGATTTACTAGGGTCTGACATGTTTAGAAACTCTACCAGTGGCAGTAGCCATGCGAAGATGATAGTGCGTAACTGGCAACTTGAATGTGACACACTCACAGACTTTCTCTTTGGTTAATACGGTGGAGGGCGGGACATCGAAATGAAAACACTACCAAGATTTTAGGGCTGGAAACCTAATTTGGAAATGAGCATATCCTGGCTGAACTTCTGTTATCAGTTATAGAGGTATTCGAAAACAACATGCTTTTTTAATGCCTTTTGACATATCAGGGCCATTTAATGATGACTTGACATGTAATTCTTACATAAGGCTCCTTTAAATGATGATGTCTGGGCCAGCTGGGGTCAAAGGTCATGCTGGTATACACTTTCGTTGATTCCCAAATGTTTCACAATCTGCATCTAATAAAAGTAAATAAATGTGTATGTAATGAGTGGAGTATGACTACAGGTTTGTGCAATACTTGAGGGGTTCGCTTTGCAGTGAAATTCATGGAAAAACAGAAACCTTCCCTGGAACACCAGCAACATTATCATTTGTCATCACGTCCTTTACCTCGACACGCCTGGGGATGCAGAAAATGTTGAACAAATAACTGCAAAAGATAAGCTTAGCTGTCTGCTTTTGATCATGGACAAAACATCTGGTTTCATACAGAAAGATATTTGACTGGAAAGTCATCTGTGTGTGTGTGTATGTACATTTTCTCATTAATCCCAGGGAAGGGAGAGATAATGTTACGCAGATGGATGCAAACCAAAAGGGAATAAGCGGTAGAAAATGGATGGATGGATGGATGCAAACCACCTCCACCCATCCCACTGCTTTAAGTGGACCTTTTAATGGAGTCAACAAAATATTGTTCCACTTTTTATTTTCATATGTGAGCCACCATGGAGGAAGATTTAGGAAAGAATAGATTGGAAAAAAGAAAAAAACATTGCGGTCGTGACAAATGACTGCTGGTGCCAAGTGGTTCATCAGTCTGGCACAACGACTACAACAATACACAACCTCTGCAAAGCGCAAGAGTTCACAGAGAGCCGAAAAATGAATCATAGTTTTCCATTCTAGAAAAGGAAATCTGTCACCTCCAAATGCCATCCATTCATCATCCATAATCTACAGCTTGTCCCTTTCGGGGTCGCAGGTGCCAATCCCAGCTGCATTCGGGCGGAAGGTGGAGTACACCCTCAACAAGTCGCCACTCCATTGCAGGCCAACACAGATAGACAGACAACATTCACACTAGGGCCAAGTTAGTGTTGCCAATAAACTTATCTCCAGGTGCATGTCTTTGGAGGTGGGAGGAAGCCAGAGTACCCTGAAGGAACCCACGCTGATCGAACCCACGACCTTCTTAATGTGAGGCAAACCCACTAACCCCTGGCACACCGTGCTGGCTCCAAATGATGAAAATGTAACACTATGTAGTCATAGACAGGCGCCGATTTACATTTCTGCCAGTGGGTGCTCGGCATACTTGCCACACTTGAGACCTTCAATTTCGGGAGATGGGGGGCGTGGTCGGGGGTGGGGGTTTGGGGGGAGGGGCGGGGGCGTGGTTGGGGCGGGGGGCATGGTTAAGAGGGGTGGCGTATAATTCACCAACTCGAGTATTTCATATATATATATATATATATATATATATATATATATATATATATAATATCCATACAGTATATGTATGAAATACTTGACTTTCAGAGAATTCTAGCTATATATATTTATTTTATTATATATATAAATGAAATAAATAGTTGAATTTCCGACGGCACCTATTAAATACACATAAAACACAGTTCTACTAACTGTACTGTGCTTGCTTGTTACTAAAAAAACAACACTTACCTTTCACTATTTGAGTAACCTTTGTTCTGCCATTTTTGTATTGGCGAGCGATCTACGAATCCGGGAACATATCCTTCACGGATTTGTTGTAGACATATGCAAATGAGAACGGGATGTTGCTTCCAGCTATCAGCATAGCCATCTTTGTCTCAGCATAAGATACACCATCGGGTCTTCATTTTGCGAGGTGGTCCATAATACTGGGTTGTGAACGATGCTGCGCTGCGGACGCTTTGCGCTTCGCTGACCGTTCATGGCTGAATATCTGTTCGGCCGCCGTGTTCAATGGAGAAGTCTGTTCTACAAAATTTTCAGGCAACATACCCCTTCCCCTTCGAACTCTCCTGGATAAACTGAAATTCGTGTTTCCAATCGTTCTGGAACTTGCAGGCGTATTTCTTCATTTTGCCCGTCGACGGTGTAATATATTGGGTTGGAGTCAATAACCAGGCGACGTGATGAAGTTATGTCTCTTTACTGTAGGCTTCAGAACAACAGACTCCCTAATGCATGTTCCTTGACTGCACTTAAATGTAGAATATATTTACATTCTATTCTATGTACAGTAGATGGCAGTATTGTCCTGTTTAAGAGGGTCACAACATTGAGTCAGGTCTGACTCAATGTTGGGAGGCGTGGCCTCCAGCTCCGCTTGAATTTCGGGAGATTTTCGGGAGAAAATTTGTCCCGGGAGGTTTTCGGGAGAGGCGCTGAATTTCGGGAGTCTCCCGGAAAATCCGGGAGGTTTGGCAAGTATGGTGCTCGGTGTGTCACGGCGGTAAATCTGCCGCTACTTTTCTGAGCATGCGCGGTTTTTGTTTGGTGGTGAAGCTCCTGCGGGATCAGCGCCTATGTATGTAGTAATGTATTATATTTACACACGAAATTAGCACAAAGGAAAATCTAGATCCAGTACTAGAGCTGTATCAAAAATTGTTCCTTTACGAATATATAATTTCTCAATTTTGATTGACACTGTCTCATGGGGAAGGCGTGGTTTGGTTGGTAGAGCGTCCGTGCCAGTAACCTGAGGTTTTCTCGTTTGATCCCCATTTTCTGCCATCCTAGTCACATCCGTTGCGTCCTTTGGCAAGACACTTCACCCTTGCTCCTGATGGATCGTGGTCATGGCCTTGCATGGCAGCTCCGGTCATCAGTGTGTGAATGTGTGTGTAAACGTGGAAATAGTGTCAAGTGCTCTGAGTACCTTGAAGATAGAAAAGCGCTATACAGGTATAACCCATTTATTGTGGTTGTATTTTACAGCGTTGTGCTGTACTGTATCATAGTTGCTGTATTTAATCCTTCGCTAAAAAAAATACTAAAACGTTTTGGATTTTGGCCAAGTACAAGGCTTCATTACATTGTGCACCAAATTAAGTGTCAAACGTACTCTATGATTCTGTACAATATTGACATACATTGAAATGTGTCAGGTTTAAATAAAAATTCACTTCCAAAAATCTGCTGTAAAAATATGCAGTATTGGTTTTTCAATCAATCTTTCAAAACTATTTCTACATGGACACATATCACCTTCAGATAAGAGCTTTTGCCATTTTGACAAACTGGTTTTGGTGTAAACATGTGGCTCAGTTTTTTGTTTTCTGACAACACAAAAAATAGGTTAAAATATGAACTATTTTCCAGGGACTTTAAATCTTTAAAATTCAGTATGTTTGATAGGGATGGTAAGATTAAAGACTTCACCGGGTTGCATCAAACTCCAGGCCTGATATGGTTGGGTAACTTTTAATCACTGCGGTCTAAGGGGAAATTTTGAGGCGCATTGCATGTTCTCTAAAAAAGAAAAAAAATCCCCCCACCCCAAATACTCAAATTGAATTTTATAACTTCCTCTTAATTGTAGAGAAACTATTTTGGATAAGCCCGCATACATAGCAGCAGCAACAAAGCAAGCATGGCTGAGGCGATACTGTCACTTCCATACTTGAAAAATCTAAAGTTTGGCAACACTATAGGTCAGTGGTTCTCAAATGGGGGTACATGTACCCCTGGGGGTACTTGAAGGTATGCAAAGGGGTACGTGAGATTTTTTTTTTTTAATATTCTAAAAATAGCAACAATTCAAAAATCCTTTCTAAATATATTGATTAAATAATACTTCAACAAAATATGAATGCAAGTTCATAAACTGTGAAAAAAATACAACAATGCATTATTCAGTGTTGACAGCTAGATTTTTTGTGGACATATTCCATAATACTGTTAAAGATTTATTTTTTTGTGAAGAAAAGTTTAAAATTAAGTTCATGAATCCAGATGGATCTCTACTATAATCCCCAAAGAGGGCACTTTAAGTTGATGATTACTTCTATGTGTAGAAATCTTTATTCATAATATAATCATTTGTTTATTTTTCAATTTTATACAATTTAATGAATCAGAAACTGATGACATAGTGCTGTAGTTTACTTCTTTATCTCTTTTTTTTCAATCAAAAATGATTTGCTCTGATTAGGGGGTATTTGAATTAAAAAAATGTTCACAGGGGGTACATCACTGAAAAAATGTTGAGAACCACTGGGTTATACGATCAGAATGTTTGTGACAAGATTCCAAGATGCAATGCAGATTGTGTGATTCAAAAACAGTGTTTGGCAACCCCAGCACTTTGGAAGGGGATAAAGTATAACAAAAAAAAAAGGTTAATCTAGTCCAAAAGGTAGCGCTTGAACAAAAAGTGAAAGTGGGGCTGCCAAATATACTGTGATAGTGTACATAGCATTTGGTATATATTGTATATATGTTATAGATATATTATATCTGTATATATAATATACTGTACACATATTAAGTATATATTGTATATATTTGCAAATATGTTATATTTCACATTGCTATACCTAGTCTATTTATACCTGCATTGTCCTTTCCATCCTTACACTTTCCATCATTGTAACTAAGCTACTGTGTTGAACAATTTCCCTTGTGGATCATTAAAGTTTGTCTAAGTCTAAGTCTAAAATGCTTGACAAGATGGTCCGCAGTGGTAATAAGCGTGGCAAAAAAAGGCCAGGAAAAAGTAAGAACACATAAACAGAGTACAACTTACAAAAAAACCCAGAACAAATCAATACTTGCACGGCCAGAAGCAAGGAGCCAGGAGAAAATGCGAATGAGCAAAATTCCAGGTGCAAATCGCTAACCAATGCAGTGAACCAAACCGCAACAAACAATTACAGCAGCAAGGTTTGTATAGACTGATTGCCAAATGCACCACAGGTGTTTCCCTTGGCTCCACCCTCTTTCAGGCCTCAGAGGAAATGTAAAAAAACGGAAAAGCAGAGCAAAGGTCAACAGAACAAGTGAAAAACTCAAAATAGCATGCAAAAAATAAATACAATAACAAACCAACAAAAAACCAATTCACAACTCATTCATAACTCTCACTGACCTCTATTTAATGATACAACTCTAACATTTGACAACCAAACAATTAAACAAGGCGACACGGTAAAGAATCTGGGTGTTATCTTCGTACTGGCTCACCTGCACTGGCTTCCTGTGCACTTAAGATGTGACTTTAAGGTTTTACTACTTACGTATAAAATACTACACGGTCTAGCTCCATCCTATCTTGCCGATTGTATTGTACCATATGTCCCGGCAAGAAATCTGCGTTCAAAGGACTCCGGCTTATTGGTGATTCCCAAAGTCCCAAAAAAGTCTGTGGGCTATACAGCGTTTTCATTTCGGGCTCCAGTACTCTGGAATGCCCTCCCGGTAAAAGTTCGAGATGCCACCTCAGTAGAAGCATTCAAGTCTCACCTTAAAACTCATTTGTTTACTCTAGCCTTTAAATAGACTCCCTTTTTACACCAGTTGATCTGCCGTTTGTTTTCTTTTTCTCCTATGTCCCACTCTCCCTTGTGGAGGGGGTCCGGTCCGATCCAGTGACCATGTACTGCTCGCCTGTGTATCGGCTGGGGACATCCCTGCGCTGCTGATCCGCCTCCGCTTGGGATGGTTTCCTGCTGGCTCCGCTGTGAACGGGACTCTCGCTGCTGTGTTGGATCCGCTTTGGACTGGACTCTCGCGACTGTGTTGGATCCATTATGGATTGAACTTTCACAGTATCATGTTAGACCCGCTCGACATCCATTGCTTTCCTCCTCTCCAAGGTTCTCATAGTCATCATTGTCACCGACGTCCCACTGGGTGTGAGTTTTCCTTGCCCTTATGTGGGCCTACCGAGGATGTCGTAGTGGTTTGTGCAGCCCTTTGAGACACTAGTGATTTAGGGCTATATAAGTAAACATTGATTGATTGATTGATTTGAACTGTCCTATGTCATGATCAGGACATGAACGGAGATTGAAGAATCCAGATACATAGCTTATCAAGTTCGAATATTTTGGGAACTCCACAACAATTTTTTGGGTGGAAAAAACAAGCTTAAGTAAAAACACAAAAACACACGTTACTAATCATCAGTGCCACCAGGCTGCTGTCATTTCAGTAGCAAGAAAACATCCATCCATCCATTTTCTACCGCTATTCCCTTTGCAGTCGCGGGAGGCGCTGGTGCCTATCTCAGCTACAATCGGGCGGAAGGCGAAGTACACCCTGGACAAGTCGCCACCTCATCGCAGGGCCAACACAGATAGACAGACAACATTCACACACTAGGGGCAATTTAGTGTTGCCAATCAACCTATCCCCAGGTGCATGTCTTTGGAGGTGGGAGGAAGCCGGAGTACCCGGAGGGAACCCACGCAGTCACGGGAAGGACATGCAAACTCCACACAGAAAGATCCCGAGGCTGGGATTGAACCCAGGACTGCTCAGGACCTTCGTATTGTGAGGCAGACGCACTAACCCCTCCTCCACCGTGCAGCCCAGCAAGAAAACAGTCAAATGTAATTAAATTTGTGGAAAAACAACTCAATTAGAATGTATGTGGGGATGAATGTTGGATTAAAAATAATAAATAATTGGATTCATGTAGTGAAAGCTCATTTTTCTTTCAGTGCACATGGTAAGCTACATCTGTTTCCACAGCTGCCTTGAGAACATTGCTGCTAATTCGCACCAACAGGTTCTTTGACCACCATCAAACATGCTTTCACATTCATACTTCAATGTGGCCTGCACTGGCGGCAAAGT
This sequence comes from Nerophis ophidion, assembly GCF_033978795.1. Taxonomy (NCBI): domain Eukaryota; kingdom Metazoa; phylum Chordata; class Actinopteri; order Syngnathiformes; family Syngnathidae; genus Nerophis; species Nerophis ophidion. Next base: position 22,280,018 of record NC_084611.1, on the reverse strand, counting down.
GAGTAAAATGTCTGACAACAACAAAAGCAGTGACTGGGACAGAGGAAGCAGAATTCAACCCTGGAAAACCTGCTCTACATCCTGAGCTACGGCAATCCGTATGGTGAGCAATCAATTTTTAATTCATGGAAAATGTCACCGGTATTAATTCAAGTACAGATGAAAAGTCGAAGCATTTAAATCCCACCTTAAAACTCATTCATATACAGTGGGGCAAAAAAGTATTTAGCCAGCCACAGATTGTGCAAGTTCTCCCACTTAAAATGATGACAGAGGTCTGTAATTTTCATCATAGGTACACTTCAACTGTGAGAGACAGAATGTGAAAAAAAGATCCAGGAATTCACATTGTAGAACTTTTAAATAATTTATTTGTAAATTATGGTGGAATAAGCCGCTTGCCCATTGTAGATTCACTCTTCCCAGTCTGGTGCAGGTCTATAATTATTTTCCTGGTGTCCTTTGACAGCTCTTTGGTCTTGGCCATAGTGGAGTTTGGAGTCTGACTGTTTGAGACAGTGGACTGGTGTCTTTTATACAGATATCAAGGTCAAACAAGTGCCATTAATACAGGTAACGAGTGGAGGTAAGAAGAGCTTCTTAAAGAAGAAGTTACAGGTCTGTGAGAGCCAGAGATATTCCTTGTTTGAAGTGACCAAATACTTATTTTCCACCATAATTTACAAATAAATTCTTTAAAATTCCTAAAATGTCAATTCCTGGATTTTTTTCACATTCTGTCTCTCACAGTTGAAGTGTACCTATGATGAAAATTACAGACCTCTGTCATCCTTTTAAGTGGGAGAACTTGCACAATCGGTGGCTGACTAAATACTTTTTTGCCCCACTATACTCTATCTTTTAAATAGACTCTGTTTTATAGCAGTTGACCTGCCGCTTTTCTTTTTTGTCTCCCTGTCCTGCATGGAGAGGTTACCGGATGGCCAGGGATAATCCCTGGATAGAGTCCAGTTTTATTCCGATTTTAGAGCTGGCCTGCCTGATCAGTGTCTCCAGTCTGGAGCTGTCCTTAGATGTACTGCCCCCTAGTATACCAGTCTGGAATATGTGCTAGCTGTTCTAAGTCATGACCCAGTATGAACCAGTCCTCCTACAACCCTCTGCTTGCCCCCAATGGACTGGACTCTCACATTATCATGAATGATTTGCAATAACTGTACCAACCTGGCATCCATTGCAGCCAATCACAGGATGGGGGTCCTCACATGATGGATTGAACTAAGCCTTAAGGACTTAAAAATAAAAACCTGAAGGGCACACAATAATCTTGACTGTACTGAGGGAGTCAAGGAGGTTAAAAAATACAAAACTCCTGACATCATCTCTAGTAGAAACGTACATTCAGCATGGTTGAGTGATGATGAGTAAACTACTTTCCTCCATCCGTTCAATAGGAGTGGACAGGCAGTATAATGGAAATTATGTTGAAACAATTTACTCCCCATTATATCTTGAAAGCGTCTGTGGAAATGACCGATGTGTGTATTTGTATTTCATTTGTGACATTTATCTGCTATAAATCTTCTACATCTGTCCAGTTTCATTCAGTACCTGGAGGGAGGGTGGTGTGTTGGAATGTAAACTCCTCCTCGGCTGCACCGTCATCATCAGGCCGGTAGAGCTGCAGTATTTCTCCTCTGAGGTCACAGCAAACCACCGCCTCCTCTTTCTTTTCCTCTCTCTCTTCTACAAATGGAGCCTTAAAAAGTGAGAACGACCGCTGGAGGAGCTCAATCCGGGAGGCGAGACAACTATCCAACATCCTTAAATCATCATCCTTTATTTGGTAAGCTACTCTTTTCTGTGCACATGCAATTCTTTATTTAAACATTGTGCTTTCTGCTTAGTCATGTTAAGAACGTTCTAGTTCCATTATTTACAGCATTCTTTTCACCATTGTCTTTGCTCACTTTGAAAGAGATTCGCTGCAGAATATGCATTTATATCTGAACACATATAAGGATTCTAAAGGGGTGGTTTTGCTTTTTTTATTGCTTTACTTTATAATGTGAGTCTTCTAGAAAAGACATATTAGACCTAAAATATGTCTTAAAATATGTAAATGTGTATTAGAACATTACATATTACGTACAAAAGTTATTGTGAAAAATATTGTTCCTCTAAGTATTGCCATCGTAAGTTTGTACAGGAATAAATATTACAATGAAAGTTAAA